>NW_020175831.1:2794812-2796966 GCF_003031525.2 Neophocaena asiaeorientalis asiaeorientalis | reverse complement strand
AGAAATCAAAAGCTTTACAGACAAGCAAAAGCTAAGAGAATTCAGCACCACCAAACCAGCTCTACAACAAATGCTAAAGGAACTTCTCTAATTGGGAAACACAAGAGAAGAAAAGGACCTACAAAAACAAGCCCAAAACAATTAAGAAAATGGTCAAAGGAACATACATATCAATAATTACCTTAAACGTGAATGGATTAAATGCTCCAACCAAAAGACACAGGCTTGCTGAATGGATACAAAAACAAGACCCACATATATGCTGTCTATAGGAGACCCACTTCAGACCTAGGGACACATACAGACTGAAAGTGAGGGAATGGAAAAAGATATTCCATGCAAATGGAAATCAAAAGAAAACTGGAGTAGCAATACTCATATCAGATAAAATAGACTTTAAAATAAAAAATGTTACAAGAGACAAGGAAGGACACTACATAATGATCAAGGGATCAATCCAAGAACAAGATAACAATTATAAATATATATGCACCCAACATAGGAGCACCTGAATACATAAGGCAACTGCTAACAGCTATAAAAGAGGAAATCGACAGTAGTACAGTAATAGTGGGGGACTTTAACACCTCACTTACACCAAATGACAGATCATCACAAATCAAGCCTCAGTAAATTTAAGACAATTGAAATGATACCAAGCATCCTTTCTGACCACAACGCTATGAAATTAGAAATCAGTTACAGGGAAAAAAACGTAAAAAGCAGAAACACATGGAGGCTAAACAACACACTACTAAATAACCAAGAGATCACTGAAGAAATCAAAGAGGAAATAAAAAAATACCTAGAGACAAATGACAATGAAAACACAATGATCCAAAACCTATGGGATGCAGCAAAAGGAGTTCTAAGACGGAAGTTTACAGCAATACAAGCCTACCTCAAAAAACAACAAACATCTCAAATAAACAATCTAACCTCACACCTAAAGGAACTAGAGAAAGAAGAACAAACAAAACCCAAAGTTAGCAGAAGGAAAGAAATCATAAAGATCAGAGCAGAAATAAATGAAATAGAAACAAAGAAAACAATAGCAAAGATCAATAAAACTAAAAGCTGGTTCTTTGAGAAGATAAACAAAATTGATAAACCATTAGCCAGACTCATTAAGAAAAAGAGGGAGAGGACTCAAATCAATAGAATTAGAAATAAAAAAGGAGAAGTTACAACAGATACGGCAGAAATACAAAGCATCCTTCTCCAGAAAGTGGGCATAGAGAGAACCTACCTCAACATAATAAAGGCCGTATACGGCGAACCCACAGCAAACATCATTCTCAATGGTGAAAAACTGAAAGCATTTCCTCTAAGATCAGGAACAAGACAAGGATGTCCACTCTCACCACTATTATTCAACATAGTTTTGGAAGTCCTAGCCACGGCAATTAGAGAAGAAAAAGAAATAAAAGGAATCCAAATTGGAAAAGAAGAAGTAAAAGTATCACTGTTTGAAGATGACATGATACTATACCTAGAGAATCTCAAAGATGCCACCAGAAAACTCCTAGAGCTAATCAATGAATTTGGTAAAGTTGCACAGTAATTATGCACAGTAATCTCTTGCATTCCTATACACTAATGATGAAAAATCTGAAAGAGAAATTAAGGCAACACTTCCATTTACCATTGCAACAAACAGAATAAAATACCTAGGAATAAACCTACCTAAGGAGACAAAAGACCTGTATGCAGAAAACTACAAGACACTGATGAAAGAAATTAAAGATGATACCAACAGATGGAGAGATATACCATGTTCTTGGATTGGAAGAATCAATATTGTGAAAATGACTATACTACCCAAAGCAATCTACAGATTCAACGCAATCCCTACCAAAGTACCAATGGCATTTTTTACAGAACTAGAACAAAAAAAATCTTATAATTTGTAAGGAGATACAAAAGACCCCAAATAGCCAAAGTGGTCTTGAGGGAAAAAAACTGAGCTGGAGGAATCAGACTCCCCAACTTCAGACTCTACTACAAAGCTACAGTAATCAGGACAATATGGTACTGGCACAAAAACGGAAATATAGATCAATGGGACAGGACAGAAAGCTCAGAGGTAAACCCATGCACCTATGTCAACTAATCTATGACAAAGGAGGCAAGGATATACAATGGAGAAAAGAC
>NW_020175831.1:2706996-2794706 GCF_003031525.2 Neophocaena asiaeorientalis asiaeorientalis | reverse complement strand
TTTTTTAAAAAAAGTCTATTCAGCAGGCTTAAGTGAGCCCAGTAGAAGAACAAGTTAAAACCAAAGGCTGAGCTCTGGAGGCTTTTTATCAGCCTCCTCAACCAGGAAACCCTGCTGTTATACCCACTAAGTGTTCCTCACTTCCTCCCATCTTCCCTGTAAATATATAAAGTACTTTGGGGCCTCCCTTCCTGAAAACTGGTCCATATGCACGCAGTCCACCTTTCTGTGGAGTAATCACCCTTCTGTGGGGTAATGAGTGTTCAGGGCACTGGTGCCCTATGCTACTTCTCTGTAAGTTTTTCTCAATAAAATAATCTTAAATCTATATTACATGACACTAGTGGCATGTGGACCCATTCACTGTAAGACACATTTTTGAATACCCAGGAATCCAGAACGTATGCTACACACATACATTTTTTTCTAAAAAAATATTACCTAGGGAAGGAAAAAGAATCAGAATAAATAACTTACAAAACACGAAGATCTGTTATATCAAAAGAGTTATGAAAAATAAAACCAATAAAATGTGTTAAGTCCAAATATTGATACTATGTCTGTGAATTTAAGTAGAACTGTTTAAAGAAGTCTTTAAATGTTATAGGCATAAACTACAAAAAAAATTAATCAACTGGAACAAAAGCTCAACATGGTTTCAACAAATCTTGAAAGCTACGGTGGGGTTATGCACCCACAAGAATGAAATTGTACTAAAATTCTTGTTTTGTTCTGAAGACTGATAGTTCTCCCCAATATCCATTCTCCCCGACTTAAATAGCATTACAATTTTTAGTGGCATTTGGCCATTAAGCTGCCGATTATATCAGGCAGGGTCCATTCAGGAAAGCTGAAACCATACTAGGTATTTAAACAAAGAGAATTTAATATAGGGAATTAGTTTAACAGATGTTGGAAGACTGAAAAGTCAAAGAGGGAATGTGGCAGTAAAACAGAGGTAATAACTCCAGGAAGCAGCTACAAGTCCTTGGGCTGGAGGAACAAAGAGAAGAAATTGAAGTTGTAGAACCTAAACGTTCAGAGAAAGGGTCCCCTGGAGCTGTGACTCAGACCTCTGAGGTGAGGTCGATGAGGCTGGTTCTGGGAGTGGCAAAAGAAGTTGGAGATTAGAACCAACTGGTGCTACTGGGGTGCATGACCATTCCCAGAGTAACATGAAAAGGATAGCCAGCAAATAAGGAAGAAACACTCCCCTCTCCCCTTCTCCTACCTTCCAGCGTCCCTGCACGGCATCCTCTCGGTGGAACTTAAAACAAAGTCAGCTGACAAAGAAGAAACGTAGTGTGCAGAGTCCCAATCCCAGCATCAAAAACCAGAATTTAGGGCTTCCCTGGTGGCGCAGTGGTTGAGAGTCCGCCTGCTGATGCAGGGGACACGGGTTCGTGCCCCGGTCTCGGAAGATCCCACATGCCGCGGAGCGGCTGGGCCCGTGGGCCATGGCCGCTGAGCCTGCGCGTCCGGAGCCTGTGCTCTGCAACGGGAGAGGCCACAGCAGTGAGAGGCCCGCGTACCGCAAAACAAAACAAACAAACAAAAACCCCAGGGGCCTCCCTGGTGTCGCAGTGGTTGGAGGGCCACCTGCCGATGCAGGGGACACGGGTTCGTGCCCCGGTCTGGGAGGAGCCCGCGTGCCGCGGAGCGGCTGCGCCCATTAGCCATGGCCGCTGAGCCTGCGCATTCGGAGCCTGTGCTCCGCGACGGGAGAGGCCACAGCAGTGAGAGGCCCGCGTACAGCAAAAAAAAAAAAAAAAAAAACCCAGAATTTAGAAGGGTGGAAATGGATCTGAGAGACAAGCATTCAATAGCCGCACAATTGCTTTTCCCAGCCTCCCTTTCTACTGGGGCGGGCAGGTGAGGACGTTCTGGTTCACTGAATGAATGGAAATCACATGTGCATTTGTTTGGTCATGCCCTTCCTTTTTTCCCTTTTCCCTGGCTGCGATGTTCACATGGAGGTGAGCCATGATGACCATGCAGATGAGGTTAACAACTTACAGGTGGTGGAGTAATAAATTAAAAGGGGCTGAGTCCCTGAAATCACAGAGCCATAGTACATCAACGCAGAAAAATGTTAATTCAGCAGAAATCGTGAAAAGGGAAAAAAATAATACTACATAATAGACAGAAAGTTGGGTGAAATAGCAACCAACCTTCAACTTTATTCTCTGTACAAGAGATGCATATAAAACAAAAAGAGAGAAGGTTGACAATAAAGACATGAAAGAAAAGGTATGCTAGGGAAAAGCAGACTAATAAAATTGGGGGTTGAGGAATGTTCAAAGTCTAAAGTATTAAATGAGACAAAAACATTTAAAATGGTAAAAATTTATCTAAAATATAAATAAGCCTTCTATTCTGAACAACACATCACCAAAATATGTTGTAGCAAAGTGAACCATGGATAAACTGGATCCCAAGAATTTTTTAATTCTTGAAGAGAGACTGCAAAGGAACTGGATTTAGGTTGTCACACAACCCAAATTCAATTCAGCTTTTGATGTTCCAAACATACTCTTATATTAGATAAAACAGTCCAGAATTTGAGAGATGTGTTCATAATTATCGGGTAATTATTCATTTGAGTCTATGAAGCCTCTGTGAGGAGATTGGGTTTTCCCTTGATCGGATGGATACTTTCACTGTCAGTCATTCTGGGAACAGCTCAGCCCACGCAGAGACAAGGCTTTGGGTTGGAGAGAGGAGGCCATGATCTGGGGTGTGGAGATGCCTGGTGTGAGCTACTCCTTGCTCAGGTGGTCTGAGAGTGAAGCAGGTTAGGGACCCGGGGAAGATCTGGCCTATTTAGAAGTTGTTGTTGTTCCTTTGTGCTTTTTTATTTCTGTATGGTACTTTTTCCATGATCCCTGTGGGCCTTCAGGACGTCTGGAGTCTTTTTAAATGTTCCCCCTGACCTCAGCTTTCACTGTGGGTGATTGAGGCAAAGCTGGTGCAGGGAGATCAGCAGCCTGAGAGCACAGTCCAGCACAGCAGGCTGGTAGCCAGTGACCATCAGAGTGTCTGTTCGGCCTCTCGGCTCCTACACCACCTCAGCACTCTTTGGGCTCCTTAACCAGACGTGGTTGCCACTGGCAGCTGGCTGGGCCTGTGTACGCTGGGTCTGCAGTCGCCTGCCATCACCCTGGCCAACGAGGCTCCAGGCCCAGGACCTCATTACTAGCCCACCTCCTACTCCAAGAGGAAGGGCCCCCAGGCTAAGTGCCCACAGTCCTGGGCTGGGGCTCCTCCTATAGCCAGATTTTGTTCTTTGCTTATTTTGCGGGGAGGTGGGGGAGGGTAATCTTTAATCATTGATTTGGAGGAGCTCTTTAAACTGTGTAAAAGTGGCTATTGGGTTCACAGGAGGGAAAGCCCCAAGATTACCAAGCTGTGGTCATCAAGCAGAGTCCTAGGTTAAACACTTGGTTCCCAAGTTTCTTTGGTTTGTTTCTTGCCAACTGATCCCAAATTGCCCCCTGCTCCAATGTCTGCTATGGGATCTTAGGGGGATAATGGTCAGTGGGGTTAGGCAAGGAGTTGGCCTAAATGTGGAGCCCACTGGGTGATTTCAGGACTTTGTTGAGCCTGTTTGTTTCCCCACGGGTCACAAGATGAGATGATTTTGAGCTGTGATGGGTGCTCCAATCAGAGAAACACTGGGAGCAGGTGAGGTGGATGACGTGAGATGAGAGTTAATGGGGGCTCATTTGGGAGCAGGACAGGTGTTGGGAGGCAGTACAGATGGCTGAAATCTGGGTGGCATGCCATGGGGTCCCTGCTGTGTCACCCTCACTCTTCAGCAAAGTCAAAGAGCATCACGCAATACTGAACGTTTTCGGAGTTCTTAGGACAATGCAGAGGGCTGGAGCTTCACGTCTGGGTCTGATCCACACCTGAACCAAGGAGAGCTGGACTCACGAGCACAGAAAGCAGCAGGAGAACATAGTGGAAGTAGTGGGGAGGTTTTCAAGTACACACAGATTCCCGAATTTGGGTTCGGTCCAAGTTTCATCAAGCTTTCTGGAGAAACAGAGGCCTCAAGCAATGAAGAGTCTAAGGATATTTCTTGTAGTGGCCTCCAAATTAGCAGAGGTCCTGGATCACAGAGACCCAGCAGGAAAAAGACGGCACACTTAAATTACGTAATGTGAGGAGCATTTAATAAAGGAATTATATACAAAGAGCAGGGCGTGGAGGTTCTGCAAGTTCAGTGACGGGCTAGTCACTGCGAGGGCAAAGACAGTGAGTAGTTACTGAAACCCAGAGAAAGAGAGAGCTGTGTGGTGAGGGCTGCCTGACAGATCCTGGGAAATTCAGTTGAGAGCTGCAGCCAGCCCCCAGTGACCCCACAGGAAGGGACCTGGATGAACAAATATCCCAACCTCTTTTTCCACCTCCCTCCAACCTCCTGTCCACTGGCCAGACTCAAACGGAAGCCAGAAGACAAAGGAAACTGTCCATCCAATCTACACAAGTCAACCCCCCGGGGCACAAAACAAGATGGAGACGGGTGGACATTGGGCCTGGGCTGGGGGAGGGAGAGCCAACCGCAGATGTCCTGTACAACTCCTGTATGTTATTTAGTTTTCTAACAGAAATAGCAACGAACCTGAAAGAATGCACTTGTACTTAATCTCTGCTATTTATCAAGCATTCTGTACCAAAAACTTCACAACATTAAAAAAAGAATGTTCTGTTCGCCATAACAACCCTGGGGGTAGGGGTGGGGGGCAGATACTGGTATTACAGGTGAGAAAGCCAAGGTTCAGAGAGGTCAAGAGGTGTGCCCAAGGTCACAGAGGTGATAAGTAGCAGGATTAGCGTTCAAACCCAAGATGCATAGAGAGCGAAAGGAAGGCTTTGGGTTGATACATAAAATCCTATCTTACCGCTTCTAATGAGAAAGAAAAAATGTATTTATTTTACTTAAATAGTCATTCTACTAGCTTGGAGTATCATAAGAGATTGATAATTTCGGTTGTTAACAGAGTGTTTTTAGTAATGAATTTGCAGAAAACCTGGTATTTCTAGCATGGAGTGATAGGCACTATTAAATGGGACTAAAAAAGGCTAGTAAGCACCTTTAGTTTAAAGGGGAATTTGATTATTTTTTAAATATGAAATTTTAATTTTTTAAAAAAAGGTGAAAGAATTGCAAACACAAAGTGACTTCTCAGTCAGGCAAACATTCATACTTCTCTCTCGCATAGGACCTGCTTCCTGCATCACTACCTTCCCCGGGTGCTTCTGAGGGGAGGAAAAGAAAGACCTACTCATCTCCATTTCCTTTCAGGACAAGCAGGACATTGTGTAACAATCGAGAAAAGCGAAGTTTTCATTTTACCATAGCTGGTCTAGAGAATTGGAATAAGTTGGAAAGCAAATATTAGGACTGAACTGCAGCTGGTAGCATGTTTACCTTACAGTACATTTCCTTCTGAAAAGGTGAATCAAAAGAATTTTACTTTTGCATGAATTGAACAAAACACCACCTAGGGGCAGTCAAAAATATTTTAAAAGTGAAGAGAACATAAGTTCCTTGTAGAAAATTTGGAATCAATTCACTATCAGCTTATTTTACCAGGTAACTTTAGTTAAATATTAAAAAAGGGCTTACGTAATTCGGGTTTTGGGGGGCTATAACTGTAAAATGTTGGGCAGATAAATTCCTGTTGCACCAAATATCCCTGAATACTCCTTTCTTAATGCATGTGTTCCAGTGCAGTATACACAGCCAATGGGACACAGTCTCTGCTTGGAAGCCCAGAAAAATACCCTCCCCACATTTCAAATTTTTCATTTTCAAAACTAGCAGGCGATGATAATTTGCTTCACTGGATGTACCAATGAGCCCTGCAGTGTCCCTTCTCTGTGTAGCCCCAAAAGTCACCTCCACTCTTCTCAAAACTTTTATCCATGTGCCCACCTCTCTGAAAGAAATCCTCTGCCTGCGACTTCACAGAGAAAAGGGGAGTTGTCACATGGGAACCCACTCAACTTCCTGCCACTGAAGCTACACACTTCCCTCCTGCCGTGTCCAGGTCCCTCCCTGCTGACTCATTCCCAGCTTCGTTAAAATGGGCTGTCTCTCCCATCCTATAAGCAGACAAACCTCAAACTTATTCAGTGACTGCCTCTACCTTTAGTCCTATTTTCCTTCTTTACAGGTTATCTGCCTTTGCTGTCCCCAATTCTTTATCTGCCATTTGTTCCTTAACCAAATGGAATCTGGGCACTTAAGGCTTCTCTGCAGCATTGACCTCCAGTGGTCATTCCTTCCTCGCTGAAGTGATTTTTGTCTCTTGGCTTCTATGGCACTCTCCTGGTTTCCCCTCCACCCTCACCTCCCACTTTCCTCTTCATCTGCTTGCCCTTCAAATGTTGGTGTGCCCTGGAGATGGCCTTCAGCTCTGGGTGTTTAACCCACTCCCTTGGCTTAATTTTCTGGTGGACTGAAGGAGTCTGCCACCCAAACACCTACCTCATTGTTGTTCAAAGTATTTAGTACATTCTTTTAATTGTTCATTTATACTCTGCCTTGTTGCAAAATGGAATTGAAGTGTAACTATGTGTCTATAAAAGCAAGAACTATGTGCTATGTATTATGCCCAACAACTTTAAATGATTTATCTCATCTAATTCTCACAGCAAACTCCTGAATCAGGTTCTACTTCTTTCATCTATTTTGCAAATTAAAACACCAAGGCTCTGAGCAGATAAATAATTCTTCCAAGGTCATACAGTTAGAAAGTAATAGAACTAGGATTCTACAATGGGGTAACATTTTAATATTAAATTACACAATTTTTATTTCTTTACCCTACTCCTCTCACCCCAACCATTAAGCAGTCATTGTTTTCTAGGTGCATGACCTATGGAAACAGTCTAGAACAAAGAAGTTATAGCTCAATTTTGCCTATCAAAACAGACATTTCTAAAGCCCGTGGTAGGAAAAAAAAAAGTAATGAGAGGCTTTCTACTGTAAGAACTAAGCATCTGAATGAGACAAGGATTCTTGCTATACCTCCAAACACTGAGAATTAAGCTTGGAGATTTACAGAATGTACCAAGAACCACCGAGAAGAGAAACTGCAGAATGTGACATACAGGTCAGGCTTCCTGAGTTAGGGAGGAACTTGGGAAGATTTTGGGGGATGAGTACTTAAGACATGTGAGAGCCTGTTCCTTGAACCCCACTTTGGGGCCAACATTCTGATATAAGGGAGTGATGATGTCCAGGAGACAGGTGTGGGGAAATTCAAAGCAGATGGGCTTGTTTCCTGCTTTTTAGTACATGGCAAAGAAAGTCTGCAATTCTCCCAGAGATGTCCTGTGTTGGAATGGTGCCAAAACGACATGACCCCAGGAGCTGGATTAGCGGTGGATGTGAGAGCTGTTTAGATGGATGTGTCCCAGGATAGCTTCACAGAGGCCTGGACCCTCCAGAATGGGACAGGGAATGCAGCTAAGAGATCCTGGACTCCAAAGGAGGGGCACAGAAGTGCTGAGAGACTTGGGAGCCTGGAAGAGATACAGGGTCAGGACAATGGGGCCTCAAAAAAGCTGGAGGCAAGACTCACCGACATCAGCAGCGAAGCCTGTGTACAGCGATCAAAATCCAGGTGGCTCTAGCCCACTAGAGGGACTAGACTTCAAGGGATACCAGCAAAGACAGAATGACAGCTTGGGGTCTGGGCCACCCTTCCTCATTGCTATTATGTAATTTGAGGTTCCCTCTGAGCCAAAATGTCACTTGGGAAGAACAGAATGGAAGCAGGCACATCCCCTGAAAGATGGAATACTCACACCAAAGAAACCTAGTAAACTTAGTGGAGACTGGGGCTTAGGAGAGAGGAATTTAGGAAAGAGTGAGGTGAGAGTCTAGGCACAGAACTGTCAAGTCATGGAAAAGTTCCCCATGTCACATGGCCCCTGGAGTTGTCTCTGTTTTTCTGCTTTGTCCCTTGGAGTGACTGGTCACAGCAAGCCTGGTGGCCAACCGGCCTGGACGTAGTTGGAATGGGACTCTCATCACTGCTGCTCATATTATTTTTGCTTTTTTCCTCATTTTATTCGTTTGGCAGATTGGGGGTCAAAAATACTTTGGGGAGTAGTAAGAAATAAAGTTTAAAAGCTAATTAATTTGAAACCATGGTTGTGAGTTTGTCTTTGCTGAATATTTCTGGATATAATCAAACAACTCAGGATAAAGTAGAAGGGACAGGCTCCTTCTCTCAGTGCCCATTGAGTTCTTCCCTAAAACACGAAGTTTCTCTTCTAGTTATGTTCTGAGGTACCCTCACCAAATTTTTCATTAATGTGTGTAATCTGTGTGTGTGTGCATTCCTCAAGACCCAGTGGGACCTGAGTGATGAGAACACAGAAACCAGCATACTGAGCACGTCATAAGGAGCAGACCCCTCAGGTGGTACAGCAGACACCAAGGTTTTCTACCCACTCGCATTCCAACCCTCTTCTTGGTCCCTTCAGTCCTGACTTTGTTCAGGAATCATGCATACGTGTGCTTTGGGGAACTCTGGTCCCTAGCTAAATCAATCCCTATAATCCCAGGTCTCTTGCCAGTGATTAGTTTAGTGATGGACTAAATTCTTTCCAATAATACAGAAAGCAATGGCTGCTGAGTAGGTCCTGGGAGAGTTTGGGAAGGGCATCTATTCATTTGCCAGGGCTGGTGTAACAAATTACCACAGACTGGGTGGCTTAAGTAACAAAATATATTGTCTCACAGTTCTGGAGGCTGGAAGTCTGAAATCAAGATGTCGGCAGGTCTGGTTCCTTCCTAGGGCTGTGAGGGACAATCTGTTCCAGGCTTCTCTCCTTGGCTTGTAGATAGCCGTCTTCATGTTCATGTTCATGTTTCTCCCTGTGTCTTCACATTGTTTTCCCTCTGTGTGTTTCTCCGTGTCCAGATGTTCCCTTTTTATAAGAGAAGACATAGAGATAACAGAGAGGGAGGCCATGTGAAGCCGAGCCAGAGTGGAGTGTTGCAGCTACAAGTCAAAAAATGCCAAAGACTGCAGTAACCCCAGAAGGCAGGAGAAAGGCACGGAACATATTCCCCCCTCAGAGCCTCCAGAAGGAGGCAACTCTGCTCATACCTTGTTTCAGTTCTGGCCACCAGAACAGTGACAGAAGACATTTCTGTGTTTTAAACCACCTAGTCTGTAGTAATTTGTTAGGCCAGCCCTATCGCACAACCTGTGTGGCCAAAAGTGCTGCATTCACACACACAGAAGCTCCTCTGAATTGGCTGAAAACTGGCATACCTGGGATAAAATCGCCAAAAAGTAAGCTGAACGCTGACTCTTAGCAGACATGCAGGAGTCACCAGGAAAGCCAGCTCCTGCACAACCAGGCTCAGCCACCCACAGCAGGATCGACGTGCTGGGTGCAGAACCTGCTGTAGTAGTGATGACTGCTGTCCCTGGGACCTGGGGAAAGGAGCCCAAGTCTCACACAAGGGGAAAGTGGACAGAAGGCACTAAAGTGGCCAGAGGAGACCAAGAACAGAAACTAGTCCTGGCTAGTTAGCTGACAACATCACACTTTAGAACAATGGGGCTAGGAAGCTGCCACTGGTTCTGCTACCCCTGGACACTTAACACTGCACTGTTGTCCCAGTAAATAATTTCTCAGCGGTCCCTTCATCTTTGAATTATTGCACGAGTTAAAGCCGCAGGTGGCAGCATCTGACTGGCTGAGCCCAGGTCCCCAGATGCCCATGCTAACTCCTGAGGGACGGAGAGAGAGAGAGGTTACCTGTCGGCTCCCGGTTCTGTCGTGGGAGGGAGGCCTTTTCCCACCCAGCCTTATGCAGTGGAAGACTCACCCAACATAGAAATAAAGTTTGGATGCTGAGTGGGCAAAGGAACTAACAAGCAGCCCCCACAGTGAAACTATGCAATGGAAGCATCAGAAACAAAACCGAGTAGGAGCTGGAACCAGAAATGCGGAGGTCTGCTTCTCAGCTGAAATGGTCTGGGAAATGAAGGGAAACTTCATGATTTAGATAGGAATGACTGTAAATTTGTTTCCATTTCACTGGGCAAGGGCGGACTGAACAATACCTTGTAGGGAGCACTTGAATGAAAAACTTCAGGTTTGGCAACGCTCCCGTGGCCCCGGACAGCAGACGCAGCTCTCAGAACTTGCGCGGCCGGGGAAGGGGCAGGCGGCTGTGCGCGTGCGTACCGCAGGGCGTGGACTCGGGGTCCCCCTGCTGGCGCGGATTTTCTCCAACTTCCCTTTCGCTGAGCCTTCAGTGCACAGGGCTCACAGTGCCCAGCAGCCTGGGGATTAGTAAAAGTGGGCCCAGCTGCAAAGTCTAGCGTGGGTTCCCCAAATAAGAGTGGAGAAGGGGTGGTTAATCAAGAACGCAGTTCTTGGTGGGTCGGGATGGGGACTGGAAGCTGGGTGTTTTTTCATTTCAGGATGCACAAGACACCTCAGGGCTGAAGCAGAGAATTTCTGTGGTCCTGAGACTGGGTGCAGAGCTGACACTGTAGCTCTCAGGAGTCTGCCCCTTACCCCGATGGCCAGGACAGGGGACAGATGCCTGCTAGACGCTGTGGCCCTGCAGGGCCCTTCCTGGCCCATCTTCTTCCTCCCGCTTTCTCACGCTCCTCCAGCATCTGTCAGCAGAAGAGAGGCTGTTCTCAGCAAGTCTGTTCTCGCCACTTGTGTGACTCATGGCTTTTTGGCCATGTCTTCTCTCTTGCCCAAGACTTGTATATACATGTAGCCCGGATCAGCTGAGTTTTATCACTGCTTCCTAGATTTCCCCTGCTTCCCTTCTCCAGCTTGAAAGACCAGAACTTCCTCCCACCTGCTGCCAGGTGTCACGTTAGGGCTTCCTGTGTCTGTGCCACACATCTCGGAGACATACACAGGATGATATGGAACAAGTTTAGATTGTTGCCTGGGGACTAATTCACGGCTAAGCAATGTCAATAAGTCCCTTTGGGGTTGCTGTGAACAGGCCTCCTTGGCTGTGGGTACCATCTAGGGATCACTGGTTAGAGAACAGTGCTTCTGTGGCCACGGTCCCTGGGTCTGACACCCTCATTTATGGGGACAAGCCCAGCCCCAACCAGCCTTCTTAGAAATACAGTTTGGCTGTGAGTTAAAAAAAAAAAAAAAAATCTAGGCCTAATTAAATCCACAAATCTTAAGTGTACAGGAGAGTTTTTATGAATTTATGTCCCTGTGTAACTGCCACCCAGATCCAGATACACATGTGATTGGACTTGAGAGGGTGAGTCAGAGCCAATTCCCCACTGGGGGATGGGGCCGCCTAAGGCAGTGGTTCTTAAACTTTAACATGCATCAGAATCACCTGGAAGACTTGTTATAACACGGATTGCTGGGCCCCACCCCAGAGTTTCTGATTCAGCAGGTGTGAGGTGGGCCGAGAATCTGCATCTCTAACAAGTTCCCAGAAGCTGCTGATGCCGTTCTTCAAGGCCACACTTAGAGAACACCACCCCAAGCCAGGATCAAGGATTGCCAGTAAGTGTTAGTTAACCGTACAAAGAAGGAAAGTCCGTTAGCAGAATAACTTTGATTAAAATGAATCAGCCAGGTGCTTAGCAGGTGGTCTTTAAATTCTGGCATTCAGTTGTCTGGCCCAGAACACTTTGATCCAATCTTTGTTTCCAGCAAAGGGGTCACCAAAGTTATAAGCAGAGATTGCATCAGCACATTACCTCTTGAGACTACTTACCAGGGAATTAATCAGTCCAAAGAGCTCAAAGGATCGTATGCTTTTTCTTTTTTTTTTAATTTATTTTATTTATTTATTTTTGGCTGCATTGGGTCTTTGTTGCTGCACACAGGCTTTCTCTAGTTGCAGCGAGCAGGGGCTATTCTTCTTTGTGGTGCAGAGGCTTCTCATTGTGGTGGTTTCTCTTGTTGTGGAGCACAGGCTCTAGGCACGTGGGCTTCAGTAGTAGTGGCATGTGGGCTCAGTAGTTGTGGCTAACGGGCTCTAGAGTGCAGGCTTAGTAGTGGTGGTGCACGAGTTAGTTGCTCCACGGCATGTGGGATCTTCCCAGATCAGGGCTCGAACCCGTGTCCCCTGCATTGGCAGGTGGATTCTTAACTACTGCACCACCAGGGAAGCCCGAATCATATGCTTTTAAAATCTAGAAGATTCACTATACCCTTTTACAGTCAGAGAAAGGGTATTGACAAATTGCTCTGAGATCCTTAGAAGGAGATTAACCAGTCAGTACCTACTGTTAGGGCATTTAAAACAGTTTTTAAAGGAGCACTGTGGCATAATAAGAAATATATATCAATATTTGATCTTCGTCCCCATTTCCTGATACACAGTTCCCAAAACCCTTGGAAACTCTGGAGAGGGATAAGTATCTTTTGTATGCCCATGAGATGACTGGTACCTAGAGGCCCCTAGATGGCTCCTGGATGGAACTCCAAGGCATGAGTAGAGGGTTGGAACTTTTAGTTCCACCAACCTCCCCACCCATGACTGGAGGGGGGCTGGAGATGGAATTCATTCACCAGTGGCCAGTGATTTCACCAATCATGCCTACATAGTTAAACTTCCATAAAAACCCCTAAACCAGGGGTTTGGAGAGCTTCTTGGTTGAGGAGAACATTGAGGTGCTGGGAGGGTGACCTAAAGAGAAGGCATGGAAGCTCTGTGCAAGTTCTTGCCCTATGCATCTCTTCCATTTGGCTGGTCTTGAGTTGTATCCTTATAATAAACCAATAATAGTAAGTAAAGTGCTTTCCTGAGTTCTGTGAGCCATTCTGCCAAATTATTGAACCTGAGGAGGGGGTATCATGAGAATCCCATATTAATAGCCAGATGGTTAGTCAAAAGTACAGGTGACAGATAGTCTGGGATTTTGCCTGGGCAGTCCTATAGGGTCTGCGTGCTAACTCTGAATAGTTAGGGTCAGAACTGAATTGAATTGTAGGACACCCAGTTGGTGTCTGGAGAGCAGAAGAATAGATTGGTGTAGAGAAACATCCAACACATCTGGTGTCATAACTGTTGTGATTAGGCTTCCCTGGTGGCACAGTGGTTAAGAATACACCTGCCAGTGCAGGGGACATGGGTTCGAGCCCTGGTCTGTGAAGATCCCACATGCCGCAGAGAAACAAAGCCCGTGCGCCACAACTACTGAGCGTGAGCTCTAGAGCCCATGAGCCACAACTCCTGCAGCCTGGACGCCTAGAGCCCGTGCTTTGCAACAGGGGAGGCCACTGCAATGAGAAGCCCTCACGCCACAACGAGGAGTAGCCCCCGCTCACTGCAGCTGGAGAAAGCCCACACACAGCAATGAGGACCCAACGCAGCCAAAAATAAATAACTTTTAAAAAATATTTGAAAAAAAGTGTGATTAAGGACAGCTCAAGCACATTTAATAAATGTGACACCAACCACCTAAAATGCGCATGTTTTGTTTTCATTATCATTTTTCTGAACCTAGAAAGTTTTTCAGGACTTTCCATGTGTTCCAGATTTTTAAACAATGATTATATATTGCTTTTATAATCAGAAAAAAACAAACCCCTGTCAACAAAAATTCAATTAACTATAAAGAAGAAAAAAGGGAATTTTATTCAAGCCAAACTGAGAATTATAACTTGGAAAACATTCTCAGAAATCTCTGAAAACTGTTCCACCTGTTAGAAGTCAAAGGCACAGTCATATACATTTTTGAGACAAAGGATCGTACGTCATAATGACACACTGATACCTTACATAAAGGTCACCAAGGGTACATAGTCCAGGTAAGCTTGTAAAAAGTGAGAAGCAAGTCACCATGACCCCCTACAGAGCTGGGAAAGAACACTATTCTTTTAAGAAGTTACATTGCTAGCCTCAGAACAAAGAAAAAACATTGATCTTTATGGTTGAGCAGACATGGTTGAGCTCCTCCCATCTTTGAGGAGCTCTGGTTAATGAGTAAGGTAGATGCACACTGCACATTAGGGAGAGAGGAGGCCCAAACAAACACACAGAGAGAATTTTATGTTTAATTATTTTCATGTCCTGCCTTAAAATATAAATTTCATTTCATCACCGCCAGATAAAAAATTTCCAGGGAAAGCAACAATAGAGATCCCAGGAGTTTAAATGATTCGCTGACTGACACCTCTTACTGCCTCTATTTGGATAAACAGCTGTATTTAAGAATTTCTATGTTACAAGACATTCACTTTTCTTCCTACAAACACATATATATGAAAGTGTCCACGCGCTGTTTCTCAGTGCTATTTGAATCTACAATGTAGAAGAAATAGGTTTTTAAACAATAGTCATTTTTTAAAATACACCTTTATTGGAGTATAATTGCTTTACAGTGGTGTGTTAGTTTCTGCTTTATAACAAAGTGAATCAGCTATACATATACATATATCCCCATATCTCTTCCCTCTTGAGCCTCCCTCCCACCCACCCTATCCCACCCCTCTAGGTGGTCACAAAGCACCGAGTTGATTAGTCTTTTAATATACTATCTTTCTATAGATTTTTCTTTTTGAAAAAGCAGCATGGAGGTAGAGCAGCGTTTAGATATAGAATGAAAGTTTTTGTGTTTTTTTTTTAAAGAAAAAGTAAACCACCACTTTCACTGTGGAGTAATTCTGGTCCCCATGATTCATTTTAATCCCCTGTATTTACTTAGTGTGGGCTCTGCTTCAGCCAGTAGTTGTTCTGTGAGCATGCATTCTGGCAACTTTTTCTTTAGAAAGAAATGCTCTTGCAGACAGGATCTGCACAATCAACCCTGTCTTCCGGGCCTCCAGGGCTGAAAAGGAAGTGACCAAAGTGAGAAACTACACTCAGATGGATTCGCAAGTCCTCACCTTAACATCACACTGGGGCGGGGCTTCCTCTGGGTCCTTCCGAGGCTGTGGCCACAAGCGTCAGCGGCGGGGAAAGCAGACTCCTTGCTAACCACACGTCTTGGGCCTGAAGACAGGACCAGCTGGGGGCAATCTGCCGTGGGGGCAGGCGTGGCTCTTCCCACTCCCATTAGGGCAAAAGGCAACCAATGTATGCAGCTGCTTCTAGTTTTCCAAAGTCGCAACTCATCGGTCGAGTGTTTGATCTTTAAATCTAAAAATTAAACTTTAAAAAAAAGGCATGTTTTTTCAGAATGTGAAATGAAATAGCGTAGTTATGGATGACCCATCCCTCCTTGGGTTCTTTGTTAATATGTCCCTAAACTCATGTTCTCCCGGCTCTTCTCAGGGTCAAGGGCTTGTAGCTTTGCAAGGCGGCGCTCTCCATCACTAGACAGCTCTCCTGGGTAAAGAGCGCGTGCTCACTCTGAGCTGGGGTCTGCCACCGGTGCCTTCCCCCGCCCCCCAGGCTGTCGGAGCACGCCAGATGAAGTCCCATCCCTCCCATCCCTCCGCCACAGGACAGCACTTCAAGTCTCTGTTATTTCATTTTCTCTGAGTCTCCTGTTTTTCAGAACAAGCATTTTGAAGGCTCTCAACTGTCCTTCAAATTCTCGGGTTGCTACATGCCTCACTTCTGGCTCGCTCTCCACCAGACGCTCTCCAGCCTGTTCAAGTGCTGAATCTGTACTCCTACTTGAACGCTGAACGAAGACCCAAACATTGTACTTCCTTAATCGACACTGCTGATAGCAAGGCTGTCTAATCTTTGAAAGTTTTATGACAGCCTTGCCTTTCTTCTAGCTCAAAATGAGCTTGTGGTCAGCTAACCCCATGCCACTCCCCAGACTCAGGGTCTGTATTATATGAACTTCTGTTAAACCACCTGTGTTTAATTATTTGAGCCAGAGTAAGGGACTTTCTATATGCCTGGTTAAATAGTTAAAAATGGATTCTCAGGGAAAGTGGCCATTTCATCTAAGATTCCAACTAGTAACTGAGGTGTTAGCATATTATTCTTTGAGAGCACATCAACATCTTTTTCATTCCTGACTGTATCATTCAAAAGACTGTCAGCATCAAAACAAAACAAAAATTTTTTAAAAACACTTGCATGTATCAGGCATTGTTTAAATGCTTTCTGTAAATTAACTAATTCAATCCTCATAACCACTTTATGAGATAGGTCCTATTATCATCCACGTTTTATGGATGAAAAAGCTGAGACACAGAGAAATTAATAACTTGCCCAAGGTCACAGAGTTGATACGTGGCAGAGATGGGATTCACATTCAGGCAGTCTGGCTTCAGGAGAGGTGTGCTTAACCACTGTGCTGTGCAAAGAAACATTTCCACTTTTCTGTCATCTACAGATTTATAAAAATGTCTTGATTTTAAGAATGTAGTAATTTATTTACTCAGCACTTGCTGACTCCCAGGCTTCATGCTTGGCACTTGATACGCATATACAGAACAGACAAAGGGGAGGTTGGGCACAGGGTGATTTCAGTCATAAGTGACAGAAAGCTGGCTCAGGCCAGCCAAAAAGGAGGGTCTGTTGGCTCATAAATCCAAAGTGTAAGAGGAGTAGATCTTGGTTTACAGGAGATAGAATCTAGAGGCAAAGTGGTTAGAGGATGGGTAGGATTTCTTCCCAATAGAAGATGAGAAGCGGCCAACCGGTCAGAAGTAAACAAGAGCCACCTGTAGCAGATGGAGGGCTTTGGTTACAAGCAACAGAGGCCTATTCTAGCTACCTCAAAGGCAAAGGAAGTCTTAGAAGGCATGGGGTAGCTTTTAAAATTATAAAATCAACTGAAGATCCAGGCTCACCACAAACAAGAACTAGGGCAGCTCGAGGGATCCCAGTAGCATGAGATTAACTGACACGCACCCTCCCTAGATGAATCTGCACCAATCTTTTTTTTTTCCCTTCATGTCTCTCCATTCAAGATTAATGAGATTAATGGGATACCTCTGCACACCAATGGCTAAAATGAAAGATTGTACCACGTGTTGATAAGCATGTGGAGGGATAGGAACTCTCATACATTGTTGGTGGGAGTGTAAGATTGCACAACCACTTTTGTTGCGGAGCACAGGCTCCGGACGCGCAGGCTCGGCGGCCATGGCTCACAGGCGCAGCCGCTCCGCGGCATGATGGGATCTTCCCGGACGGGGGCACGAACCCGTGTCCCCTGCATCGACAGGCGGACTCCCAACCACTGCGCCACCAGGGAAGCCCTAATTCTTTTTATTTTTGACTGTGTTGGGTCTTCGTTGCTGCGTGCGGGCTTTCTCTAGTTGCGGCGAGCGGGGGCTGCTCTTCGTTCTGGAGTGCGGGCTTCTCACTGCGGTGGCTTCTCTTGCTGCGGAGCTCGGGCTCTAGGCCCGTGAGCTTCAGTAGTTGTGGCTCTAGAGCGCGGGTTCAGTAGTTGTGGTGCACAGGCTTAGTTGCTCCCTGGCATGTGGGATCTTCCTGGACCAGGGCTCGAACCCACGTCCCCTGAATTGGCAGGTAGAGTCTTAACCACTGCGTCACCAGGGAAGCCCTAAGAGTCTGGTTATTTCTTTAAAAAGTTAAACATGCATCTATCATCTGATCCAACCACTCCACTCCTAGGCATTTACCCAAGAGAAATGGAAGCATGTGTGTCTACTAAGACTTGTATACAAATGTTCCTAGCACTTTGTTCATAATCACCCCAAACTGGAAACAACCCCAAAACCCATCAAAAAGTGAATGGATAAACAAACTGGAGTATTCATATGATGGATGCTACTCAGCAATGAAAAGGAACAAGCTGTTGATGCACGCGACATGGATAAATCTAAAATAATTATGCTGAATAAAAGGGGGCAGTCAAAAAGGGTTACACTGTGTATTATTCAATTTATATAAAATTCTAAAAAAATGCAAACAAATTTATAGTGACAGAAAGGATATCAGTAGTTTTCCAGAGGGAGGAGCTAGAAGAAGAAATTACAAAGGAGAAGAAGAAAACTTTTTGAGGATGATGGATATGTTTATTATCTTGATCGTGGTGGTTTCACAGGTATATACCTATGTCTAAATGTAGCAAACTATACATTTTTAATCTGTACAGTTTGTCATATGTTAATTATACCTCAAAAAAGCTGTTAACAACGTTCTCTACAAAGTCTCCACTAAAGATTGGAAAAGAGATGATAATTCCTCTCCTCTCCCAATCACCACTATTGGATAAATTATTAAATGTACGCTAATTTCTTAACATGTCTTTGGTAAGTTAGTCTTTGGCGGTGTTGGTTACAGTGGATGCGAAATGCCTTGGGGGAATACAGCATTTTATTAATGGTTTCGTACAGCCCAATACATTTGTACACAGGAAACTAGTAAATTAGTAAATCAGAATTTTTAGATTTGTAGGAACATTAGAAATCATCTAGTTCAACTGTGACGTCTAGTAAGTGAAAAAATTCAGATTCGAAGAAAGAATTTGCCTTATTTGTCTAGTTTAAAAAATCATGATACAATTAATTAATTTAAATTTTATCTTACTGGGCAAATGATAATCCCCCTCAAAATAAATACTAACATTAATCTTGCCAGATGTTTTCATTTGTTTGGTTGGTTTCTGCTTCTTCAATAATCTGTGATTTATCCAATCTAGAGACACTCCATTTCACAGAAAAAAAGCATGGGAAAGATGTGGCAGTCATTTGACTGCCTTTCTGAATTCAACTGTTTCTCCACCAAGGTCTGGAGAAGATACATGCCTTTCTGTGTATCGTGATGAAATCTCCGCCATCCTGCTCCGTGCTGCTCAGTCCTGCCTGGGACAGGAATCATCCCTTTGTCCAGCATATCCCACCTGTTAGTCACTCAGGAGCTGGCTCACTTATCAGATCAACTGTTGGGATATCGCAGTGCTTGTGTCCAGGTCTCCCTTATCTTCCTTAATAAGGTCCCAAAGTGCAAAGGATGCTGGCAATCTGGATATGTCAAAGATATGCTTCCTTTAAGTGAAAAGGTAGACGTTCTCAACTTAATAAAGAAAAAGAATCGTATGCTGAGGTTGCTAAGATCTATGGTAAGAAGGAAAACAAGAAATGTATGCTAGTTTTGTGGTTGCACCTCAGACTGCAAAGTTACAGCCACAGTGTGTGATCGGTGCTAAGATAAGATGGAAAAAGCATTAAATTCATACAATAAGATATTTTAAGAGAGAGACCACATTCACATAACTTTTATTACAGTATATTGTTATAATTGTTCTATTTTATTATTGGTTATTGTTAATCTCTGAATGTGCATAATTTATAAAACTTTATCCTAGGTATGTATGTATGTATAGGAGAAAACCCAGTATATATAGGGTTCAGTACTATCCGCAGTTCCAGGTATTCACTGCGGGTCCTGGACCATATCCCCTGAGGATGGTTGGCCGGGAAGGGGGGCCGGCGGGGGGTGGGGAACTGTACTCTTTTCTTTCCACAGCAGTCAGAGGGCGCCTTTTGAATCATAAGTTGAAATGTGTCACTCCTGTCCTCCAATCTCTCCAGTGGCTCTCCATCTTGTCTAGAGGAAGCCACAATCCCTAGGACCACATAGCAGCTCCCATTACCTCATTAACCACATCTCCTCTCACTCTCCTCTTTGCCCCTCCCACCTTCCCTGCTCCAGCCTCTGACCTGGTTGTTTGAACATACAAGTATTATCCAACCTCCAGAACTTGCTGTTCCCTCTGCCAAAAATGCTCTTCCTCCAGATGTCCCCATGCCTTGTTTCTTCACCACCTCCAAGTCTTTGCTGAAAAGTCACCATCTCAGTGGATGACTTCCCTGACCACTGTACTTGAAATGGACAATCTTACCCCCTGCACTGTCTTCCCCTTTCCCCTGTTTTCTATGTCTCTGTAGCACCTAACCACTTTCTGGTATACAATACAACTTACTCACTTATTTTGTTAATTGGCTATCTTTTCATACCTAGAATGCAAGCTTCATGAGGGATTTATCCTCAGCCCTCAGTACATAGCAGGGCACGTAGCAGGCACTCAATAAACATCTGTTGAGTAAGTGAGTAAAAAGAGAATATCAGTGTTGTGCAGAGTCTGGAAAATGATTGCTTCCATATACTATCGATGAAACTGTAAGTGGTGCAATGTTTCTGAAGAATGACATGGCAATAGGGATCAAAAGTCTTAAAAATGTGTATCTCTTGTGTAATATTAACTTTACTTCTAGAAATGTATTATAAAGAAATAATATATTAGTTAGAACCCTTTTGGTTACAAAAACCAAGAAACCACTTCTAGGTCAAATAATAATGGTGGAGTGATTTATTACAAGGATGAAAGGGAGAATGTGTTATGTGGAATGTTTAGACATCTCTGCCACACCCACTGTCTTAAGTTAGGCTCCCCAGGAAACAGATGGAGATAGGGATTTGCATGCAGAAAGTTCATCAGAGGGTGCTCTTTGAATCAATACCTGTAAGGGAGTGAGGAAAGGAGGATTGGGCAGAGGGCAAAGTTGAACTGTGAAGTTATAATCAATGCCACAGTCAATGCCATGAGAGCTCTGGAGTTGTCCCATATTGAGGCAAGGAGCCCAGGCCTTTATACCCACATATCAACCAATCATTGGATGTAGGCTGCCCCTGTGTGGAGAAGGTGCGTGACCTTGGTCCAAGTAGCTCTTTTAGTCCAAGGACAGGTCCTGGGATTGACTCAGCTCTGAGCCATCAGCAACAGACATTCCTGGCATCTGAGGGAATGGATACTGCACTCCTGATGGGAAGGATCTGGTCAGCACGCCACAGCATCTACTCTACCTACAGAATTTAAAGAAAGTTTATGTTCTTCCAAGACTTAGAATAATTGGAACCAGACACGTGGATGCTGTCAGGGTCTCTCTTACCTTTTTTTTTTTAATGCAACTCTTAAATGCTGTACTGTTTTCTGTTTCTTATTCTACACAGTCAAAGATTATTTCCAGCAGCCCCTAATTTAAACATTTTAACTTCATCCTCAGAGAGAGGGTAATTCTGATTGACCCAGCTTGGGTTGGTGTTCATCCATAGACCTACCAAACAGCTATGGTAGAGGGTAAAGTCACACGGTACTAACATGTTGTAACCATTTGCATTCGAGGAGGCAGAGAATGGTGCAAATCCATGCTTGCACGTGCCGCATCTATAAAGCCACAGAAAAACATTTTCAAAGAATATAAACTAAAATGTTAGTGGCTATTTTTTGCTAGTGGAATTAACAATGGTTTCTCTTTTTCTTTTTGCATATATATCTTTGTAATTGTTATATGTAGAAAAACAATATTTTTGTAACTGAAATATTTTTTAAAAGGAAAAAGTAGGCACCTGTCTCTGGCCCTCTGTACAAAAAAGGCCACTAGGTGTAGGGTATAGAAAGACCTCATATAAAGTAAGATTTTCCGAGAACTGGTATGAAGAAAATCTGGCTTGACTTTGCAAAGCTTATTCCACTGAACTGCAAACAAATGAAACATGGAAAAGCCAAATATTCAGCAGTTACAAGTAACCTTCTTACCTTCTGGTGCTCCTTAATCCTCTATCATGAGTCTATGCTGTAACTGCAAACTTTAAACAAAACCGTCCATTTGCTTTTGCCAAGATACAGCGTGGAGCAGGGCAATGTACACCATTGACCAGAATGTCATCAATATCCTAGCATGCTCTCCACTAAGAGGTCCAGCATGGAGGAAGCCTATTTGAAATCATTGTACTAGCTTTTATATTTACATTAATATATGCAAATGATGTTTGCTGAGTATCTATGTGCTGGGAAATATAAAGAAAAACACAACAGAACCCTACTCTTAATGAACTAAGGATCCAATGGGTAGAAAGGTAGAATATGTGTTTGTGTGTATTATTCTCAAATATATATTCACAAGTACATATTTTATATATTTGCATATATATATTCAAATAATTATAATAAAATGTAAAGTGATTTTAGACCCACACTTGAACTTAAAGCACAGAGTTCTCTGGAAGTAAGGATTGTTACTTCTGGTTGGGATGACTTCATAGAGAATTTCAGTTAAAATGATTGTTTTGAGACCTCAGCTGAATAATTTCATTATATATATATAATATATATATTATTATTGTATTTAATGTATCATTATATATTTTAACATTTATATATACACACACACACACACACACACACACACACACACACACACAGGTTTTGCTTTCACCAAGCATCTGTATTAGCATATCCCTATACTGCCATGGGCTACACACACTTGAAAACTAATAGGAGGCCCTAAAGAAGAACTGGTATTAAATATGTTCAATTAAATGAATCTCTAACTCCCAATTTTGGGGGAGGAAAAGAACGCGTGCAGTTTCAAGGCCCTGAAGGTCTGGATGGCCCGGAAGGACCATAGAATGTACATGCAGCGCAGCCCGACCCCCTCACTCTAAGAGGTGCCTGAGTCTGACCCTGATTGCAGTAAGACGAGCAAACACCACTCCTTCCCTGAAGGAGATCATATTGTTAAAAAAAGGAAAAAACAGCTGGAGAAGTCAATTAGTCATTTTGTGACATTAAGTAATGGGATAAAAATGTATGTTGAATGGTAATGTTTCCCATTATAGTTTTTGGGGAAAAGGCTTTTTGGACTTCGGGAGACTTCGGTTGAAATTGGAGGGACAAATTTACCTTAGTGCTCTGAGACTGGAAAGGGGTGGAGAACACAGAGGCAGGGTCAAGCTGAGTGAAGACCGGGTATGAGAGCTTTTTCTCATTCTGGATGTTTTCTTCTCTTTGTTAGGAGTAGCACTTTATTTCACCCTGTCTCTGGAGGTTATCATTCTCCAATTTGCATTGTTCCTCAGAAGAAACACAGGAAACACAGGAAGACATACCCTAAGACAGCTGGTTTCCCTTAACAGCTTAAAAGGTACTGGGCACTTCCAATGTTTTTAAAGCCTAAGAATCAGGCTAACCCAAGCCCAGAAAATAAGGAGTATTAATGAAGTCACTCATCGCTACAATCAATACTCAACAGGAAGTTGATTATTCTACCTCAGGTTGCAATTTTAAAATCTTGTCAGTAAAATAAATTTCTTCCTGGCACTCATCTTCTGAAGAACCTATTATATTTCAACCCCTTGCAATTCCTGGGCGAGCAGTGTCTGGGCACTGTGGTGGCACTGATTGGTCCCATGACAGGAAAGTTCTAAGGACCTTTTCCCCTTCCTCTTCCTCTCTCTCCTGCTTAGCCAGCTGTCTCCCCATAGAGATTTGATGGCAAGGACTACAAGTTCACCCACCTCCAGCATTTAAAAAATTTAACCCCACTCTAATTCAATAATATTTCTTTTATTTGGTCTGCCCCAAATACATATTAAACAGCTATGTGTTTTATAAGGCTATGCTTCCACTCATTATCAAGAGTAAACAAAATATTTAAAAAACACTTTCTTCTACCATGCTTAGTTCCTTAGTTATGGAAGGGTCCACTCTAGTGCTAGTCTTTCATCTTTTTATGGCTAGTGTTCTCTCTCTATTCTCTAAGGCCTCTCTCTGAGGCCTCTCTCTCTAAAGTTTAGCCTCATTTCCCCTGGATATTAGGGGTTTTGAGTGATATCTCCTGGAACTTGTTGAAAGCTAGGCTCGCTCAAAGTTGAGACCAGAAATCTTAGAAGTTGGAATTGACAATTGCAATATCAGGTGGGTAGAGCTTGAACTAGGAGCCACTCTCCTCTCTCTGTCTTCAACCTATTCTACACACAGATCTCAGATTCATCCTTCTGAAGGTCAGCACGGACCATAGCACTGCACAGATATTTACCCTGGTTTCCCAGCATCTATACCAGCAATCTCCAAAGTAGAGTGTGCATACCCCAAGGGATATGCAGGACTTCCACTGTCTCATGGAAAGAAAAAGTAGAACTTCTATGTATAGGTATTATTTTTCTAAATGAGGAGAAAATTAAGCTTTATTAGTATTTTATGTACAGAGTAACACAGATTCCCTTACTCAGTTTGTATGTTGGAAAACCCCATATCACATGCGTTATGTGCAACTTATCCTGAGGGAGGAAAGGGAGTTCCATGATGAGGTGGGGTTGACAATGCAGTTGACTCATCTTTTCTCATTTGGCTCATTGCAACTTACTACTATTTACGTGACCAAGTTAATTGGATTTATGGGTTTGTTATATGCTTTTTAACTAAGCTTTACCAAGTGGACAGCTGTCTTAAAAAATCCTTTCAAAGAAACCATGCTCTGAAAATCATACTAACAATACTAACACAAGTAAACATAAAATAAATGGCAGAACCTACATGACTCCTGTACTTGGTGCCAGCCCTTTGTCAGCCAGAAGTAAAATAATGATGACATGGTAAGATCTCACTGGAAGTTGACCAAAAAATCAGAAATTATCAAGAAGACTTTATTTATTTTTAATTTTTATTTTTGGCTGCATTGGGTCTTCATTGCTGCGTGCGGGCTTTCTCTAGTTGCGGCGAGCGGGGCCTACTCTTTGTTGCGTTGAGCGGGCTTCTCATTGCAGTGGCTTCTCTTGCTGCAGAGCACGGGGTCTAGGCGCGTGAGCTTCAGTAGTCTTGGTGCATGGGCTCAGTAGTTGTGGTACGCGGGCCCTAGAGCACGCGGGCTTCAGTAGTTTCAGAGCAGAGGCCCAGTAGTTGTGGCTCGTGGGCTCTAGAGTGCAGGCTCAGTAGTTGTGGCACACAGGCTTAGTTGCTCTGTGGCATGTGGGATCCTCCTGGACCAGGGTTCAAACCTGTGTCCCCTGCACTGGCAGGGGGATTCTTAACCACTGCGCCACCAGGGAAGTCCCTCAAAAAGACTTTAAAATATGGATTTATATCATTAATGATAAACCTCACCTTAAGAGTATATTGTGCTCTTACGCCTTAAGTTGTAAGCTTACAGCAATATCTCACACACACACACACACACACACACACACACACACACACACACACATTGGTGGGTACTCAATTTGTTACTGGAAAATAAGGCAATAAAAAATTTGAGACCAGGGACTTCCCTGATGGTCCAGCGGTTAAGATTCCATGCTTCCACTGCAGGGGACACGGGTTCCATCCCTGGTTGGGGAATTAAGATTCTGATCCCACATGCCATGCAGCACGACCAAAAAGTGTAAAAAAAAAAAAAAAAAAAGTTGAGACCAGAGTTTTACATAATGCATTTAAACTTCTTGTTGCCTCAAGTTCTTGTAAAAAGCTGGCAGGGTTCAGATAACATAATAAGCATCAGTGCAACAGCTTGGCCTTCTACATATGTCCCTAGCCTCTTCTCCCGTGAGTCCTTGCTACAGCTAAACTGTCCTGCCTGCCATTCTTCTCTTATGATTGCCTACCTCTTTCCTCTTATCTAAACCTCACCTCTCCCTTTCTTTCTTCTGTTTGCCTAATTCCTGTCCATACCTCAAAGCTTCTTTCCTCACGAAGACTTCATCTATCACATCAGCTGAAAATAATCTTTCTCTCTTCTGAACTCCCATGATATTTTATCTGTACACCTCTTGTGGCCCTGTCATTGTCCCATTTATGACTCATCCCCAGGGGCTGCAAATTTTTAAAGATCTGGATACATGTTTGATACATTGTTGACTCCTCTGCCAGAATCTAGCATAATGCCTGGTATATCACAAGTACTCAGTAAATATTTGTTGATTGGATGAAGGATGGATGGATAAATTCCAATCAGTACATTGTCTTAAATGTTTAATACAAGTCCTATTTTACAATAGTATACAAAGGAGCTTTGCGAAATATCCATCACTGGGGTAGACAAGGTTTGAGCCCAGATTGTGTTTTTAATCATGGAAATACACTTCCCTCTTTTTCAGCTCTGTTATTCAATTAGAGATTATGTAATTCTCACCCAGAGTTCATAGCTATTTTGCTGATTTATAACTCACAATGTAATCAACTTGAATAAGTCATCTTATTGTGGACACCCACATTAACCCGAAAAACCATGGCCATGTTAGGGATATTTGATTTGTAGCCGAATCTTCTTATACCCCCTTGAAAACAAAATCTGGCAGAAATCCAGCTGCTCAAGTCAAATAGACTTTTAGCTACACTGTGCATTAGTTATGCCTGGTGACCTCAGAAAAATACACACAAATGGAAATGCTGGCTTAAAGTACTATAACATGATTATAGTTCAGAACAAAAACTTTTACTTGTGAGGAGCCATAATTGCTGTACTTTTTATCTGGTGTGTATTGGAAAACGTATTTGATTTTAAACCCATAAAAAAATTTCTAAAAGCTCTGCTAGACTATTTACCAGGAAATAAGTATTCTTTTAAACGTGTTTTCAAAACAAATTAAAAACAGACCTCTTTTACCCTTTTTTCCTGATCACTTGAAACCAGTGGTCACTTTGATCTGTCAAAATAAATTCTACCACAAAATTTAAAAAATAGGACCAGTGGCTTTCAGAAGATTCTAACCTAGGGTTCATAGTAATATCTGTGGTCCTATCACCTACTGAACTAAAATTTCCTCTTCAAGCTGAGCAATTAACAAGAAATCCATTACCCTGGGTTAGGGATAGAAAACCTTTTCATTCTGCTTTTGAATTTCAATTTCCTCTCTCTTCATACCCTTACACACACACACACACACACACACACACACACACACGGCCCTTCTACAACATTGGGAGTGCTATAATGAAGACTGAGCAAACACTGTTCTGTAATGTGCAACTCTTCAGTAATATGCAATTCCAAACTGGTGCCCCACCGGCCAATAGCCGCCTCCCCTTTTAGCATAATTTTGGTGGGATTATCTTCTGCTACTATAAGAAGCACTATGGAGGGGAACTGAAAAACTTTTCAATTCGTAAGGAAACTTACGTATTTTTCAAATTTTACTTCATTTCTAAGATCCAAAATTACTCTTATGGATAAAATTTAGACACCCTCTGGTGGTCAGTAGAATACAATTAACTCTCGTAAACATTAATTTGAATTATCTAAGCTTGAAGGCCAATTTTACAGCTTATGACATAAATATTCTTTTTTTTCCCTAAATAGCTTCATGGTCTAAATCCTTAAATTCAGAGTAAATGCTGCCTCTGTTACAAAGCAAATGGCCTTGCCCAGTGAAAGTGCTATTTATGAATCATGAAATTCCATGCAAACATCAGGTAAGCCTCAGATAAAAGGGAGGGGGATTCATCCAGATTAAGTGTTTAAGGAAAACATTATTAAAAACAGACCAGGGCTTCCCTGGTGGCGCAGTGGTTGAGAGTCCGCCTCAGGCGACACGGGTTCGTGCCCCGGTCCGGGGAAGATCCCGCAAGCCGGAGCGGCTGGTTCCGTGAGCCATGGCCGCTGAGGCTGCGCGTCCGGAGCCTGTGCTCCGCAACGGGAGAGGCCACTAACAGTGAGAGGCCTGCGTACCGCAAAAAAACAAAACAAAAAAACCCAGACCAAATCTACTCTAAATGAATCCACACTATGGAAATAAATACTTCAACTGGTAACATAAACATAGGAGAGAATGTCACATATTGTGAATTTTTTATTTTTTAAATTTTTTGGCCGTGGCTCATGGCACGCGGGATCTTAGTTCCCTGACCAAGGATGGAACCCGTACCCCCTGTAGTGGAAGCTTGGAGTCTTGACGACCAGACTGCCAGGTTAGTCCCTATAGTGAATATTTTAAATAAATAATTTAAACCTTAATCAGTATAACTGAGGAGGAATAGAAGAATTTTCTATCACAGCAGAAATACACTCTGATTTTTTCAACAGCAAACCTTCTGCACTATTTTGGGAACTGTGCTAATAGCACTGGTATTCCTAGTGCTTAAAGCTGTGTTGACATGATAAAGTGCTATAATTTTAACTTGTTATTGTGAGGCAGAAACTGCCTAATTAATTTCTGTTTCATTCAAAACTGAGGAACAAATCAATGTTTACCAATGGGAATGAAGCTAAATGAGTAACAAAAAGGAAACCCAAAACACTTGTGATAAGTCATTAGTTTAAAATGTAGAAAAAAATTTTCAAGGGTTGTCTAAGTTCTGTTTAGTCAACAAAACTTAAATAAAAATGGGAAACCGTTTTTAGTAGATTTGAAATGGATTGTTTGGTGCATCTTTTTAATTTTAATCTTGTTAAACCTGAAAAAGAGGTTGCTCTCTATACAATAAATATAACGTCAGTATAACACAGTGCAGATGAAATCACAGTATCAGTGTTTTAATAAAATATAACTTCTTAGTCATACTAGGTATTTATGAAACTGTAACATAAGATGCTTAAATTCACTAGATATACCAACACTGAAATATATTGAATATTCAAATAAAAAAGTCTTCTGTTTTATCCATAATCCAGTTGATTTATATATTTTTAAAATGTCATAGAATGACAGCCAAACCTAAAAGGAACATTAGAGATAACTTAGTCCCGTTCCTTTATTTTACAAATGAGGAAGGTAAGAACCAGAAAGAGTATAACATAGGTCTGAAAATTGAACAACCATTTAGCAACAAAGCAGACAAATCTGGCCCTTCTAAGTGCTTACATTTTAAGCACAAAATTAAATCTTTGAATGGAAACATAAATGTTTTGAAAAGTCAATTCATTTTTTGCCCTGTTAACAAACAGTCTAAGGCACCACCCATAATAATCACTCCCAAGTGGTTAACACCCTTCCTTACATTGAATCTGTAGCAGAAAGCCTACTCCTTAATTTCCAGCTAAGTGAGAAAAGAAACACTCTATTCCTCATTGGATAATACAATATTATAAAAATGAATACTATTTTCAAGACATAGCACTTTGATCAAGTATAGAAAGCATTTTGTTAGAGGATAAAACCATTAGGAAGTCAATTGAAAGAAAGACTGTGGGAAGCTAGATGCTTAAAAAGGGAAACACGGCAACATTCAGCTGTATTGTTTTAAATAGTACAGTATCCTAAAAACATCTTGGGGTGTGTGTGTGTGTGTGTGTGTGTGTGTGTGTGTTGGGTGTGGGGGTGATAAGACTTGTATGGAAAAGAGGAAGGGGAGGGGAAGGTGGTCCCCACCTGAGCCCAAGCTGAGACTGTCACTAGGATTCAGCTGTGATCAGCCATAACTAGTGAGTGTAAAGGTGGTCCAGCCAAAGCTTGGCTGTACAATGGGAGGCTAAGTCTGAGCACAGGACTGTTAATTTCCCTCTGACTCACCCCTAGGATATCTCTCCAAAGCATAGAGAGAATTACCAACAAGCTGAGCTGTAGCATCAAAACCTTGATGCTCTGTTACCTCTCAAAGAGAGCTTAACAAAGAGGGAGAAAAGCGCCTCTTAGCCTGATTAGGCACATGGCTGGGAGTTGAAGAGCACATGAAGAAAGATTCTTTTGGACAAAATTCAACTTCCCAAACTACAAGAAGACCCAAACATGTAAAATGGTTGAGGAAAAAACACCCGCCCTTGCAACTCTGCTTCTAATACTAAACAGAGTTTTCTTTTAAAATTCAAACCAAGTACCCTGTATATAGGTGGGGGGTGGAGAGTGGGAGAGGTGGTCAGGGAGAACACCAGATGCCTAAGATTTTCCTATTAGTTTTGCCACTATATAGGTGTACACACCTGGGAAACTCTTTTGACCACTGCACCCTCAGATTCCTTACCTGTATATTGGGGGGTTTGGTCCCTTTCTGTTCAAAATTCCATGCTTCTATATGAAAGGGGAATTTAAAAAAATTTTAATTATAAAGGCAAAAACTTTCCTAGATTAAAAAGGATATCTGGAAGCTAACCTAAGGTCCCTGAATAACTATAATCCCCCTGAAATTGTGTGAAAAAAGTTTGGTGGCTGTATGTATACACATAAACATTTTTCTAGGAAGAGAGACAGTATTTTCATTGACCCTCAAAGGAAAATTAGGTACCCAAAAGTTTGGGGACCTCTGATTGAGAGAGTAAATGGTGTTTTTAGTTTTTGCTTGAGCAGATCAGCAGCAAGCTTTACACGGTTCTAAAGTCTGTCCCACAAAGCCTTCTTGAGTGTCTCATTTATCTTCATGAGCTGTGTGTTTGTAATTTTTCATGAGCAGAAAGCCTGTTCAAAATCGAGTCCTTTTCATTAAAGATTTAAAATTCTGGGGATTTCAAGATTTATTCTGATATTAGTGGCTAAAGGAGAGCCCTTTTACTACACCAGAAGATTTCAGACATATAGCATCTTAAATATTTGCCCACTGATGTTGAATTATTTTACTATTTCTTTTTCTCTTGAGGTAACTGACGTGAAACAAAAGGCTGGCTCCTCCTTCCAACCTGCTTTTCTTTTTCTTCTGATCTTTGAGTCTGCTGTGAAAGGATGATGAATTAACTGTGGTTCTATTTGAAGTAGTAATTTTCATTTTTATAACGATTTTGATCCTCAAGATAAATTAAATAGAAGATATTGATATAATATTCTTAAAAGAATTGGTTGAAAAGTAGAGAGAAGAGGAAAATGACATTAGGGAACCTGAGGAACTGAAAGAGGAAAGATGCAGCCAGGAAGAAATGAGAACCAAAGGGAAAATCTACATGATTAGATGCTGAAATAGTATCAAATCCCTAAGCAGAGAAACAAGAAAAAAGGAGGGTTAAAAACAAAAACAAAAGCAAAACAAACCCCCCAGGAAACAATCATAGCAACTAGGGAATACTGAATTTTTTAATACATTCAATGAAAACGACAAAAACCATCATAACGGAGCTTTTCAGTAACATCTTTTGCCTGATAATCTCAAGGCGTTATATGGCTTCTCGTTTAATTAAGGCAAGGACAGAGGCGATCAGAGAACATCACAGAAAGAGGGATGCTGCCAGTGATTAACAGATAAATGCAAAAAGCTCAGGGGAACAATCTTTTGTGGTAAAGAAGTGCCAATCGGCGAGAAATGTTGATTTTTTTCCTGAGGCAATATCAAAGAGGTGTAAAGAAGAAAATTAGGTTTAAGCACTTAAAACAAATGATTTTAGGTATTCTCAGATGCTTTTTAACCGACGACAGTCTGACCAGAACTATTCTTACTGACTCCTAAGTCCCAATGGAGAGGAAAGCAACATTCAGTGCTTCTGTTCGACTCTAGGCTCCCTTCCTGGAGTCCTATAGCTTCACGTCAAGGGCTCCAGACTCTCCGTTAACCCCGGAGGCGCCGGGGGAGAGATATATCCTCAAACGAACCCGATCCCCAGATGACCCTGGCTGGGTCCTTGTGTTCACGGAGCATCCTCCAGTGACTCTTCTTTCGAGTAACAGCTCCTCTCTGCGCCTCCACAAATCCCATTCAAGAAAAAACCGGGGATTTCGGCTAAAACGCACACTGCCCCGCCCCTCCCTGGCTACAAGAGGCCGCCTCCCGGGCGGCCCTGGCGGCTCCCAGCGGCACAGGGCAGGAGGGGCGCGCGTCCCCGGCGCCCGCGCGCGCCCGTTGCCATGGGAACGCACAGGGCTACGCCGCCCTAGGGGGAGACGGGAGGAGGCGCGGCGGCGGATCCTGTGGGAGACGCTATCGCAAGATGGCGTCTGCGAGGCCGCGGGATGCAGAGTGAGCGCGCCCCGCCGGGGGCTCTGCGAGACTGCTCCTCTCCCCGCCGCCGCCGCCGCCGCCGCCACTGCGGCGCCGCCTCTCCTCCTGCCATTGCGCCGCGGCCAAGCTTCCCCGCCTCGCAGGTACCGGCGCCCGCGCGCGCTCCGCGTAGTGCACAGATGGCAGCGACAAGTGCCGGCTCGCCGAGGGCTAGCGGGTCCCCCCTTGTCCGGATGCGCCTGACAATAACGCGTAAATAACTTTTTCTTGCAGCGGTGCCCTGCCTCCCGGCCTGCAGCCTCCTCGCGCGCCAGCAACCCCACCACGCCCCTCCGACTACCCGCTCCCTCCGAGGTGTGAGCGCATCGGGCCGATGCGGTGATCTCCGGCCGGCCTGGGAGGAGCGCGTGGACCGGCGGGCGGCGGCGAGCAGTTGCCAAGCGCCTTTACAATGGCCCTGACCCTGTTTGGTAAGTGCAGCCCTTTGGCCGCGCCGCCGCAGGTGGGCCGCGCCGCGGGGCTCGAGGGCGGGGGCCGGGGCGCCTGGGGAGGGGACGCCGCAGCCGGTGTCGGCCGCGGGCCGGGGCCGCTGACTTGGGCCGCTCGGGGCGCCGGGCTCGCTCCCTCGCGCCTCTCCCATTGTTTCCTCTCCAGGCAGGGCCGATGGGCGTGTGCTCCCCTTGCCAATTCTGGGCAGGGAGGCTCTGAGGTCCTGGGTGTTTTGTAAACGGAGGATTCTCTAAGATGCCAACTTGGGAGCGAAGTTAGCTGGTTGTTTCCAAACCTATGTTTCTCAAGTCTGTAAATAAAGGTCCTGGAAAGTTTATTCATTTTGAACAAGATGTCTGTGCATCCCAGCCTCCCTGGAATTGTCAAATGCCTGTGTTGATTCCTGTTGGATTTTGGGGGAATTTTTTGGACTCGGTATATTCCTTTGGAAACAAGAATGAGTGGTGAATTTATTTTAGTATTTGCTAAAATTGAAAATGTTGCTCTAACGAATAGAGTAGACAGAAGAAAGTTGGTACTGAAGATAAGTAGTCTCAGGTGAATATCTTTGAGTATTTTACGAAAGTGTTATTTCTGTGGTGTAATTACTGTAACATTGTTTCAGTGGTTAAGACTTAAAGGTTTTTTTGTTTTGTTTTGTTTTTCCCCAGAGTCTGTAATGACAATGGGTTGGAAAGAAGGACTGAAAAAATACTTTATTTTCTTTTACAGAAACAAACTGTGGTACTTATGTACTTTGCTTTAAGAAAACTCAGTATGTGAAAATTTAGATGATCAAAGTATTCAGTTTTTCAAAGGAGAAAAGTCCAATGATATGTACCTGATAGCTACAAGGACAGTCTTAGTGAGTTACAATATCAAGTTTCCAGTTACATTTTAATAATGTCATTTGATCAAGCACTTTACAGGCATCACATACCACAATGCTTTTTGATGTAAATACTTCAGAGTGAATTAATCTGCTGAAATTAAAGAATTACTTTTAGTTAACAATCTTATTTTTCAAATTAAATTTAGACCCAGAGAGGTTATTTCCCAAGGTCACATGGCCCTTTTGTGGCAAAACTGAGCCTAGGACATAGTCTGTCAATCTTCAGTCTGGGACTATGCTTACTTGGCCCAAATACCCACAGTACTAGAAATGACATTTCTTACTTGGTGGTTCTCCATGAGTGTTTTAAAAATGTTTCTTCTTTCTCTGAAAGAAATAATAAAAATCTCTTGTTTTTCAATACCTTGTATCAAATATGCATTGCTTAGTAGAAGCATTTCCTTAAGTGTGGACTTTTTTGGTATAGAAGTTAAAAATGATGGCTTTACTCGTAGTTGATATTTTCTTTTGAAGAAGCATTTATCTTACATTGTTGTAGCTAATACATAGTAGTAAAATCTACTGCAGTAAATTCTCTTTAAAACTGTTTTTGACTTTCCTTCCTAAAGAGAGTCTGCATTTTCAAGGTTTGTTTTCAAAGATAAGATTTACGAATCAACGACTTTTAAAAGACTGACATTCTCGATGAATAAAACAGATAAATTGGGGAGACATGGAGTACGTGATGAGGCTCTTTTAAATGGATTCCTAAATTATTAAATCTTTAACTACTGAGGTAGAGGTGAGGAATGGAAGAGCATGGAATTTGACCTCTAGAAGAAGGTATAAGAAACCACTCCCACCCCTCAGGATGAATAAAATATCTTTAAAATTTTAAAGTCATCTTGCGGGAATATAGAATTTAGTTTGCAAAATCCAATTTGGTTACAATTTTTAAGAACATTCCTCTGTTGTAAAGCAAAGTATATCTGTGTGCAGAGGCTGTTTTCTCAGTAATGATTAGAGCAGCAGTTGATCTCAAGAGTGTGGCTGCACACCACTCATCAGTCATCTGAGATGTCGGTTAAAAATGTAGATTCCTTTGCCCAGAGACCCACGGAATCTGCAGTTTTGTTATTTTTATTCATTTTTTATTTATTTTAACATCTTTATTGGAATATAATTGCTTTACAATGGTGTATTAGTTTCTACTGTATAACAAAGTGAATCAGCTATACATATACATATATCCCCATATCTCTTCCCTCTTGTGTCTCCCTCCCTCCCTCCCTCACTGTCCCACCCCTCTAGGTGGTCACAAGGCACTGAGCTGATCTCCCTGTGCTATGCAGCTATGTATATATGTCCATGCCACTCTCTCACTTCGTCCCAGCTTACCCTTCCCCCTCCCCATGTCCTCAAGTCCATTCTGTACGTCTGCGTCTTTATTCCTGTCCTGCCCCTAGGTTCTTCATAACTTTTTTTTTTATATTCCATATATATGTGTTAGCATACGGTATTTGTTTTTCTCTGACTTACATCGCTCTGTATGACAGACACTAGGTCCATCCACCTCCCTACAAATAATTCAATTTCGTTTCTTTTTATGGCTGAGTAATATTCCATTGTATATATGTGCTACATCTTCTTTATCCATTCATCTGTCGATGGACACTTAGGTTGCTTCCATGTCCTGGCTATTGTAAATAGAGCAGCAATGAACATCTCTGTGTCATTCCAATTTTAGTATATGTGCTGAAGTGAGCACGAATCTGCATTTTTAGAGGAAGGGGATTTTAAAGGAACTCCTCTGTGATTCTAAGGCCCATTCAAGTTTAAGGACTATTATATTAATGATAAATACTAGATTTGCTCAAACTTGCCCAGTTCAAAATAGCTTTTTGAATATGTTAAGAGCAGTCCCCAAGGGTTAGAAGAAATAGATTTTATTTTAGATATTGCTATTTAACTAATTGGTCTTGGTCAGAAGTACCTCATATCCCTTCTTAATAACCAACCTAGAACCGAGGAACAATGAAATAAAGTTCTAAGAGCTGGTGAAGAGAAGGTAGGAACAAGAAACTAGACAGGTGTGACTTTGCAGCCATCAAGGTCAGAGCTCCATAGAGTTTCTACCTAAGCCTCCCCAAAGTAACTACTGCCAGAGCTGAGGAAAAAGCATCCTGTCGGGTCATCCCTTGGCAGGAGTTTCTGTCATTTATAGCTAAACAGAGCTCTGGTTTATAGCCCAGCCAACTGATGAGATTGGGAACTCAGGTGCACTTCAGCTAGGCTAGCTAAACCTGAATAACTCTCTTCTCCACCTGGGTAGAATTGGCTCTGACATTGCCCCTGCTCCCTGCCTTTTTTTCTTCTTACCATTTATTTACCGTCATCACTGCCATAGATCACTTCTAATATTTAGGATTACACTGTAATTTCTTACATTCTTCCCTCACACTTTTCTACTGCCATGGAAACCTTTCATTATGCTGCTCTTTTTGGCATCTTTCACTATCCTGACACACCTGCCATGGGCATCTTGGCAGAGATCCTTTGGAACAGTTAAATGGGAATGGAGTATTCTTTGTGGTACAGTTAGGAAATGTTCTGATTTCCATTACTGTCCTGGCATTAAAATGTATTTTTAAAAAGACAGCTGTATATTTTCAGTATGATTTATTTGACAAAAAGCTAATTTTATAGGAAACTCCCACTTGAATACACTCTCTGCTGAAATTTTAATTTTTCAGACATTGCTCATCAAGGAATGTGAGAGGGAGTTACCTAAGCAGCAGGGTGCTCCGATGGTGAGAGCCCAGCTACTTTTTTTTAGAATGTTTCATCTTTTCAGCTGTCATTAAAATCACCATCCTTATTTAAGTACTTGTGCATATTCCTTCTTTAACTGGTGTAAAAAAGTTAACATCTCAGCTTAAATTTTTTTTCTTTTAAAGTTTGCAGACTTGGTACTATGTAAGAGAGATAAAAGAATTATAGTTGTTATATCTCTGATAGTCACCATCTGTGTACAGTGTAAGAGGAATGTTGGTTATGCAGTCTTTTGAGGCACATCTGCCCCTGCAAATAACCATCCTACAAGCATTCTAATCTTTGAAGATAGAAGATAGTGATATGTGTAATTACAAACATCTGACACAGTTGTCAAGAAGAGTTTCAGTTTCTTTTAGATCAGTATTTTTCAACCTTTCTTTAAAATCACCCTCTGTAAGAAGCCTTTTAGAATTTTTTCTTAATTGTTCTCTCCATGAGACTCTGTTTATGGACTGTATGTTTGTCTGCTTTATGCATAAAAAGAGTAAAGTTTTTTGACTCCCAGAAGCTAAGTTTTGCTCCCTTGAGGGCAATCTTACCCCCATTGAGAATACATGTTTTAGACTAATCTAAAGCAATCATAAGATAATTAGTTAGGCAGAAAAATACTGTTTGGTTGTGCTTTATATGTCATATAATAATAGTTCTGAAGGAATGACTTAAGGACAGTAAGCTATATGTTTTTCACCAGATTGATTTAACTTATTAACAGTTTGGTCCATCTTTTTTTTTTTTTTTTTTTTGTGGTACGCGGACCTCTCACTGTTGTGGCCTCTCCCGTTGCCGAGCACAGGCTCCTGACGCACAGGCTCAGTGGCCATGGCCCACGGGCCCAGCCGCTCCATGGCATGTGGGATCTTCCCGGACCCAGGCACGAACCCATGTCCCCTGCATCGGCAGGCGGACTCTCAACCACTGCGCCACCATGGAAGCCCAGTTTGGTTCATCTTGAGAGCAGCCGTGACACAGAGTTCCTTGCTGGGGCTGGGGTTTGTGTGCAGCTTTTCTCAAAAGTCCCTCTAGTAATGATAATATCCTTTGATATGGGTAATTGATGTTTTCTCACTCTTATAAAGTATCAGTAACAGCACCTTTAAAGAACGTTTTGTCTGCAATATATAATCTAAAAGAAGTCAGTGAACTTGCTTTGCAAACCCGATGAAAGACAAATTCTCGAGTCTGGCCTTAACAACCAATTACCGGTCATAAGTCATTCTTACATAGAAAATGATTCCCATAAACTTTGATTTTTTTATTTATTAATATCCTACTGTACTTAAAAAACAGAGTAGGAGAAACTAAGAAAGCAGAATGATGTAACCATATTTCATACTGAAAACTGATATTAAAAAAATCATGTCTGTCAAAATAAAGTTACAAATATACATTCCTAATTTAGCTCCTTATATTTAAAAAGCAGGATGAGTACTTTGTGAACATACTAAAACCACTGCTTTGCGTACTCTAAAAGGGTGAATTTTATGGTATGTGATTTCATCTCAATATAAGATTGTATTAATAGAATGATGGGGGAGGGTAGGAAATCAGGTTGAATAGAAGGAAAATTTACTTCACTTAAACTGTAAAAACAGAAAATACTATTTTTATTTATTTTTAATTTGTTGCTATTGTTGTTGAGTAACAGCTAATTTGTTCAGGATATAAGCTGATCACTTTTGTTCCAGCATCTTCTTTTGCACAGAATCTTGCACACATTAGGCAGTCAAAAGATACTTGCCAAATTGAATTAATGTTTCTCTTGTAACTTTCTATATTATATTCAAAACCATAAAATAATGTCTGATGCCAAACTGTTAGATTAAAAGAGCCAGACACCATGGATTGCAAATAGAAAAAACTTCATTCAGAAAATACTATTTTCAAAAGAGTGGTTTTACATACCGGAAGCTTTAGACCTCTCCATGTTTTTAGAAAGTTTTTTTTTTTTTTTTGTTCCCCAAGGAACAAATAAACTTAAAAATTGATACGTTAAGATACCCCTACCTGTTTTGAACGGTTGTTTTAAATTTAGAAAAGCAGGCACTTCTTGGAAAGACTTATTGCCAGACAATGGAGTAGTTTGGGGAAGAAGGGAAGATGAGTCAGGCCAGGCCTGCCGCCAGCAGCTTGGTGGCGTGGGACCACCTCATTGTGTTTCATCCATCTGTGCTGAAAGTGGTTCCTTTCCCTTTCCACTCAGACTTTTTACCTTTGGATTTCATTGGACCTTGTATATTTCACGGTGTAAAGCAAGAAGAAAAAGGATGTTGTCCAAGAAACATGATCTCCACTGGAATAGATTTTTATGACCACAAACTTGACATTTCAGAAACCGAACGTGTCCTCTTTAAACTGCTAATCTTTCTTGATTTTCCCATTTCTGCGATTAACACATAGCTTCAGCCTTTATTCTTTCTGTCATATACTTTTTATACAGAATGTTGTTTTTCAGCTCCTTAATGGCTGTGAGATTACTTTGTCAGAGATGATTTTAGGATTTGAAGTAGCTTGTAATAGGTGGGACAGACAACAGGTATGTGGGTAGATGTGCATTTGAGGGTTATGTAAACGTCTGCCTGACTGAAATATTTCCCCTGCAGGCCTTTTATGGCGAATGAATTTTACACCATTATATTAAAATTAAAGCATGATTTTTTTAGCGTATTACCTGTAAAGAATAACATGCTAAATATAGATACTTATCTTCATATAGCATGGAAGAATGATTTTAATTTATGGACTGAAGACCTTAAAGTAGTAAGACAAACAAGTGATTTGACCGAGGGAGCTACACTGTAAGAGAAAAGAAAGTGGTGGAAGTGTTTGTTTGGAGGGTGGGGCACTACTAAGAGGGACGTGTGTTGTAGGTGGTGGTGTAATAAGCAAAGCAGTATAAAAGCTCAGGACATCTGGGGTGAGGGTGAAGGAGTGGATGATACAGTGGGAGAAGGAAGCAGAAACAAGAAACCTACTCTTTCATAATTTTCCTAAGGAGTAGCTGTGTAGCCTGGGGTGTGTTTTCCTATTTAGTGATTCGTTTACTCATCTGTTTGATGAATCGAGGGCCTAATATGTGCGAGGTATATATTAATTCCTGTCCTCAGGAACTTATATATGCAGTGGATGGTGACAGAGAAAAATGTATAATGTGCCAGGGGGCTAATGCTGTGAACAAAAATGAAGCAGGGTGAAGAGGATGGGGCTAGCTATGCCGCAGAGTGGTCAGGGAAGGCCTCACAGCAAAGGTGGATTTTGAGCAGAGACTAGAAGGAAGTAAGAGAAAGAGTCCTGTGAAAATGGGGGATCACCTCGTGGAACAGGCTTTAAGGCAGGGATGTGCTCAACAGTTTTGAGAAACAGGAAGAAGGGCAACATGGCTGGAGCAGAGTGAGCTGGGGAAGTGCTAGGAGGTGAAGGCAAAGAGACACCTGGGGGAGGAGGAGTGTTGGGGTCACAGATTCTGTAGGGCCCTGACCGTAAAGCATGGTAAGGACTTCAGATTTTACTCTGAGTGAGATGGGAAGCTCGTGGAGGATACTTCCATAGCATGAAGTGCAGAGGAAAGGGCTTAGATTTTGGAGTAAGAGAGCTACGTTTAGTCCTTTCTCTGCCAAGTGTCAGCTCTAAATCCTAGTCTCATTTTCCTTATATGTAAACAGGGGCTATTAATTCCCTTAACATGGTGGTTGAAGATACATAGTAGCTAATATTGTTACTAATATTATTATGATAACTATTAGCAAAGATCCAAGATACCAACAGAGTTTCTCTGTTTTTTTCACAAGTCTGTTGACCCACTTGAAAAAGTGGTTCTGCAATATTTCTGTTTGTATGTGTGGCTAAATATATGTCACATTCCACTGTAGACTTTGTCTGAGAATGCTCTGGTAGAGATCTGGTTCAGGGAGGTACAGGGAAGAGCAGAGAGATTTCTGATAGTGCTGGGCACTTGGTACTTTCTAGTGCACTCTGAAAATGTAAAAAATACACTGGCCAAGGCTTACTTCTCTCTTGGGAGGTAATCCAGAATATAGTCAGATCTAGCCCCAGCCCCCATGACACTTAAAGTATATCAAGGACTGTGAGCTCAATGGCTGGCACGTAGTAGGTGCTCAGTCCAAGTTTATTGAGTGAATAAGTGAATGAGCGAAGAATAAACGTGACAGTGGACTGTCACTCTATACACCTATCCTGTGAACAACCTTGAATCAGTTTAAACACTTATCTTTTTTCTTCCTTTATTATTTTGGGTTGTTCTTGCTTATTGTATTAGCGTCCATAATTGGAAATTCACACCTGCCTCTTAGAAATTTATTAGTCTAACAATTCACTTCCCTACCTGAAATCCTCCAGCGAGTCCCCATCACCATTAAGATTAAGTCCAAATTCCCTAGTTTGCATATAAGGCTGTCAAGATAGGACTGCTGCTGGGAGTTCCCTGGTGGCCTAGTGGTTAGGATTCCGGGCTTTCACTGCGGTGGCCTGCGTTCAATCCCAACCACAAGCCACTCAGTGAGGCCACAAAAAAGGGTAGGACTGCTGCTTACCTACTTATTTGGCCTCATATCTTATCCCCTCCTCAGAGGCTGTGCTTCAGGCATGCTGAAGGACTTGAAGTTTCCAGAAGGGACTGTACCCAACATGGCTTTGGCATCATTGCTCAAGCCCTTCTTTGCCCCACTCCCCTCTACGCATCTCACAAAACTCAGCTTGAATAGTCATCTCTTCTGTGTGGTCTTTGTGGGTTAGTTACACCTTTTCTGCATCCATAGTGCTGTATATATGTCTCTGCCCTGCCACTTTCCATGTGGTGATATAATGGTTAGTTTATATTGTCCTATCTTCCCCATTAGGTGAAGTTCTTTAATGGGAAAGCTATGGATTTCTTTCTGTCCTTTTAACAACTGCCACTGTGATGCAGCCACTCAATAGCTAAACAATAAAGGTTTCAATGAATGTATGATGTTACAGTAGTCTACTGTATTCCTTAAATTTGGAAGTTAATTTTAAGGCCCAAATCCATATGATACACACTCTCTATTTATCATAATTCTTTTGTTCATTTCTTCATTTTTAAAAAAATTTGGTAAATGTGCCATCATACCATCCCTTGGTTCCATACTCTAATATGGAACCCCCAACTGGAAGCTCGCAAAGGCTTGAATAAAATGGAAATCTCTCTGGGAGCAGATTCTTTGAGGTTTAAATATAGTATTACTAAGCATCCGCAGATGTTTCTAAATTATTTGGTGTAATTAGATAACAAATTCCGCTTCATTAAACTATTGTTCCTTTTCATTTCAATAGTACAAAGGAATTGCACATAAATTAGCTTGGTTTGTTTGTGCTTTACCCTCACAGTAGCGAATGTAATCAAATTGAATAGGAATTCAGTATGAAAATGGCTAACTTAACCTTTTAGAGGTCAGAAAATAAAAACAATATAATCCTTCTCTCATTATAATAAATTTGTGTGCTACATGAGCATTCCTATTAGTTTTCGTATATTCATTAGAAGAGCAGATAAAAGCAACTGTTTCAGCATTCATATTTTTAAGTGGAAAGAAAAGGAAAATTTTACTTATTAACACCTCTCATTGTCCCAGAAAGAATTTGAGGTGGTTTCCAAAAAGATACAATGCAAGAGGATTAAAAACAGTAAGTGTGGGAATTCGTTTTTCTCTGTCTTGTATCATTAGTTCCTTCCTCTCCCCTGAATCCTGGATCATTTCCCTCTGATTACAGCCATGCTTTCCTATTTGGTATGAGGGCGTTAGAACCCTCTCATGCCATCCTGAGTTATTAGTGGCCCGCTTCTTACCAGAGGTCTGTTGAAATGACATTCTGTATACACCTCCCCCCTCTACGCTCTATCTTCTCAGCCACCATATTTTATCATTATTGGTTATGAGACATTTGTGAATGTCATTAATCCCTAGTGAAAAAAAGATTGACAACTGTGAAAGGAGAAACTTTTCTGATGTTTGTTGAAACAAGGAAGACTTTCTTCAAGACTATTGCAATATGTGTCAAGACTATCACAATAGGAGAGAGAGATCAGGCTTAACTCCAAATATAAGAACAAGTGGGGATTTATAGTCAAGGAGCAGATTGGTGGGGGGGTGATCAGTGGATGGAAAATTACTAAGAGGAGATGAGGATAGGGGGAGTTCTTGTTAAACTGACCTAACAGGATTCTTGCTGAGGGCAGGCCAGGTGGTCAAATATCAAGGGCTGGGGGTGAGGAATTTTTTTTAAATTAATTAATTAATTTATTTATGGCTGTGTTGGGGCTTCGTTACTGCGCATGGGCTTTCTGTAGTCTAGCCCTCTCTTTGTGTTGAGTGGAGGCTACTTTGCGTTGCGGTGCGAGGTACTCTCATTATGGTGGCTTCTGTAGTTGTGGAACATGGGCTCTAGAGTGCAGGCTCAGTAGTTGTGGTGCATGGGCTTATGATTAGGACTCAGGAGGGATCAGGTATCAAGGGTGTGGGATTCTTTCTAAAGTGACTTAGAATTGCTAAAACTGGGCAGTGCAGGCCTGGCAAGGCCAGGGGTCAAGGTTGAGCCCTTTAGAAATGGAATTAGAGGAGCCTAACTAAAGTTTGGTCAAGAAGAGCCTCCATTCTGCTGCTGTTTGGAAGTGCTTTATCAATTCATAGCCAGTAAACTGTGGCTTCTCCATGTTGTCATGTTTGATCTTTTTGTTCGGCAGGCGGACTCTCAACCACTGCGCCACCAGGGAAGCCCCCACTATTTGCTATTTTTGATTGCCTCTTTCTTCTTGAAACTTTTTTCTTGTCTTTCAGACATTGTATTCTCTAGCTATTCTTTTCTTCCCTTTCACTGTTCCTCAGTTCTCTCTTGTTTGCTCCCCTGTTACTGCTTTTCAGGAATGGACCTTCCTTTCTCACTTGGGAATATATAGACTTCAGCAGTGAGTATTGTGTGGGTGATTCCCAAGTCTCCATCTCCAGCTCTGCCCTTCCATACCCTCCAAATCGTTATCAGGATTTCCTGCGGACATTTCTGACTCCACACGTTCCCAGCCCCAAATCCTTAGCTTTTGTCCTTCTGTCCTCCCTCCCCTTGCCTCTAGTACCCAATCAGCTGCTAACTCTTGCAGCTTGATCTCTGCAATAGCTTCCGTTCTGTTCCTTTCTCTATTTCCAGCTCTTGCTCTGCCTTTCGTTTCAGTACCGCAATCCATACCCTCCGCCTCCTGCCACCCATTCAGAAGGAATCTCTTCATCTTCTGAATTCTTTATCATTTTATCCATGAATCTCCTGTGACATTTGTCAATGTGTTCCTTTCACAGTAGTAATGTATCTTTATCATATGTTTTCTAGGCTGATGGTTCCTTTAAGGGAAGAGTCATTCTCATTTCTGTACTCCTTACCATGCTTGGCACAGTGCTTCACATATAGCAGGTGCTCAAAAAATATTTAAGTGAATAAGAGTTATTAAACCACAGTACTTCCATAGTTGAACAGTTTCCAGGGTAGAAATATAAAGCATTCTCTAATTTTTTCTATAACTTTATAATACTTTAAACAAGTTAACAATAGTAAGCATATCTCAGAATCTCATATATTGTTTTTGTTGTCTGATGATCTTATTTTCAGTCTTTAAAGGAAGAAATGCATATATTCCTGCAGTATTGATACATGTCAAGGGCAGATATGTCATTTACTTTGTGATTGGTTGCTTTTGTTAGCTTGACTTGTTCCAAAAGTTTCTGGTGAAATTCTGGTTGAATTTATACTGCTTTTTATTCTGTAAAAATCCTCTTAATCCTGGAGAAGGGACACTAAACAGTAGATACTACACACACAGGGCTTGTTAATTTAGGTTGTTTTGCTGGTTCCTTTAATGTTGCATTGTGTCCAATATTCACCTGAAAACAGAATACTCTCCCTCCTTGTGGAGAGACCGTGCTAAAAGTAAGAGAAATGATGGGTTCTCCTGATTTCATATATGTTCTCTGCTCTTTTAGACTTTCTCAGGCCATTAGCAAGGAGATGGTGAAGAGCCCTACCTTGTTCAAGCTCCCTTTCAGGACTTGGTGGGTTAGCCAAGTTCACAGGACATTTGTATATTAGTCCGCTATTTGGAAACTGGCTTATTAAGTGTTTCTAAAGTTGCTGAATAGAAGTCACTAAGCAGTGGACCAAAAAGCTAATGCTAGTGTTTGTTTTTCAGAATGTGCTGAAACCCAAAAAGAAAGATGAAGTCTGTGGTTTATAGGACATTTCATGTATTGACAGTAATACTTCATTTAATTGTGAAAAATTTTTTTATGAAAATGATTTTGCCACTCCTATAAGTCGCTTTTGGTGAGCCTACCTATTTAAGTCTTTGGATGACATTTGTTAATATTCTCAGATTTAGATGTTATAAAAATGCTCATTATATATGTGTGCAAAATATGTAGTTAAAGATGAGAGCCATAAAAGCAAAGTTCGTGTGCTTTTTCTTCATCATAACGTTGAAAAGTGAACCAGAGACTTTTAAGTTATATTTTTTGAATGAGAAATGATTCTCAACTTGTCAGTTCACTCTTTTAGTTGAACTTAAAAGGATAAATTATTTCTAAAGAACAAGAAAAAAGAACAAAATGGATTAATCATACAGTAATAAAAAGAAAGGAGGAAACAGACGTTGCTCTACAGTAGGGAGACTTGCAGAATACGTCGAGGCCTGTCATCCTGAATTTTCCAGACAGATGGCTCTGCAGTTCTCTGGAGAGACAAGAGCCTCTTTCTTGGGCCGCCCCTGCCCCACCTGCTGTTCTGCGTTTCTCCAGACAGAGGAGCTCTTGCTCTCTCTTTTTTCTCAGTCTTTCACACAACCTGGGGAAGGATGGGAGGGAAGGAGCAGTGATTGCACATGCAGATTCCTTGTTTCTCTGGGGTGAGACCTCATTCAGCTCCAGGTGCCTTTTGACTTCACTCCTCTAATCAAAACTTTTCTCATTTCATCTTGTTTTTCAGTTATCATAATTGACCTTAGGGAAAACAGAGGCATTTGGAAACTTAAAAATGATATTTTGAAGTAATTTTCACTTAATCAAAAGTTAATAAAAGTCTCTACAGAAAATATCCAACGTTTCAGGTCCTGTAGTAAGCCATTTTCCGTTACCAGGAGAAGAAGGAGCATTAACGTATGCTACGTTTATTAATGTTAGATAATTTGCAAAAGATCTGTCCCAAGTAGTCTTTTTCATTAGTAAGCTTACATTTAAAATAAATGGGCACTTTTTTTTTTTTAACCAGGGAATGAGAGAGATCTTACAATGTAAACTACAACTCTTTGATGAAATAAATTTTTAAAAATTTTATTTTATATTGAAGTATAGTTAGTTGATTAACAATGTTGTGTTAGTTCCAGGTGTACAGCAGAGTGATTCACTTATACATATACATGTATCTATTCTTTTTCAAATTCTTTTCCCATTTAGGTTATTACAGAATACTGAGCAGAGGGATAGATTGGGAGTTTGGGATTGACATGTACACACTGCTATATTTAAAATAGGTAACCGCAAGGACCTACTGTATAGCACAGGGAACTATGCGCAAAATGGGCACTTTTAATATGTTGCTTACTATGTATTTTCAGCCGCCATAATTAGATGGCAAGGTACAATTTTTATTTATTTTAAAATTTAAACAGAAGGCTTATGGAAATATAATTAAGCTCCATTTAATTAGTAATCCCTAGATTGAGAGATCAAGAATTTATAATATCTAAATTTTTTTATTGACAAAATGCAGCCACTTTTAATAATAAATTCTCTCAATCAGCACTTTTTCAAACTTACGATTTTAAGGCAGACTTAGAAATGGTAATATAAACTGAAATGAGTGAAGTCTACCACTTTAAACTCTCATGTTCTATATTTCCGATCTATTTCCTTAAGTTATATCCATCTGAAACTTTTTCCTAATTATAAAAATACACTGTTAATGCTGAAAACTTGAATGAACTGGTATATTTAACACTGTATTATCATTTTACATACTCTTTTCTAAAGAAAGCAAACCAAAGATGAAATTTAATAGTCTTCACGTTTTATTTTCCAGTGCCTTATTATAAAAAGATTCATAGCTCCTGAGAAAGCTGCTGTAGAAATAATGTTGTCTATCATATTGTCACAAGGCAACTAAAATATTATGGTAGTTATGTTGTAAATAGTCATTTATAAAACTCTAATAAGAAAAAAGTCATCGTGGTGGGCCAAAGAAAACATATTTTGGGGTTGGTGGTGAAGCAACTCCAGGCCACTATGTAAATTTAGAATATTAATATTTCATCTTTAATATTATATGAAAAAATAAAACGATGCTGTTTCTAAAGTCTAAAGAGGATCATATGAGCATGACTCTGGGGCATCTTCACATACTATGTACCTTAACTCCTAACTCAACTTGTAAACTTTTGCTTATAAGACACACACACAGCGGATCTATGGATGTATCTATTTATTAGTTCCACTAAACTTTAGAATTCTTGTTAACTTTTGCGATTTAGTTTTTATAAACAACAAAAGGCCTCTATTTTGCAAGGTACTATCCTAAGACTGTTTGCTACATTACAAAATTAGGAGAATTATTCTAACTTCTCCACTGACTAAATGCTCATAAAATTCCTTTGGTATATAAGATTCTCAGGCTTCACAATTGCATAATATATCTTTCCAGCCTAACTCCTGAGGATGCTCTTAAGATCAAATGTGATGGTTTGGCTATAAATATTGCAAGTGCTTTAGAAGAAGGATCATAAATTCACAAATGTACTTCATTACAGTTATTGGTATTTGGGCCCTGGAAAACTGAATACTTTGATTTAAATTAAAGTAACATTTTGTATATTGAGAACATTGTATTGAATATTAGAATGATTTGCTTCTGGAACTGTACTGATGAATAGAGTGAAAACATTTTCTAGGGAGTCCACAAGATGGCGCTTGTCAACCTGTTTCCTTGGTTTTTCCTTATCTTAAGGAAATTTGGCAAAAATTTAAGAAAGAATATCTAAATATTAATGTATTTTAAATGCTAAAGCTTAGATTTCCAGAAAGCTTGACTCCTTAAAATTGATGAGCTTCAATTTAACGTTTTGAAAAGTGCTCATTTCTAATATCGGAACTAAGAGTCTTTGCTAAAGTTTAAGCTTATTTTGAAAACACACTGGGATCTGTATAATACAAGGGCTGCCTCCATTCGCCTCTATTTTTATTCACACCTCTTTTTAAAGAATATGTGATTCTTTAATATGTGATTTGTGAGACATCTAGTCTAGACATCTTAAGCGATTGATGTTTATACAATGACCTGGCCAGTAGTAATTGTTCTAAAATAAACAGGAAGGTGTAGTTGGAATATAGTTTAGAATTTCTAATTATGAATGAGATTTAATAAGTGGAACAGTAATGAAGGGTAACAGGAATCCACCCAGTCATAATATGGATTACATTAGGCTTCATTTTTACTCTTGTGCCTTTAGCATTTAATTAATACTGTTTTACATGTTTACTGTTTACATTAACATTGTTAGGGAAGGGAATCATATTAAAATTATGTTGGGGTTGGTAAGGGAAGTTTTATATTTGTTTATTGTTTTGTGAAATCCTGTGCATAATTTCAAAGAAAAGAGCTATATTCATAAAAAACTTAAGACAAGAAAGTATATCCAGTAAAATTTAGAGCAAATTAGGTTTAGGTCTGTAGCATTCCATACGTCTGATTTTTTTAGCCTCATCATAAAAGTAGTCAATAGAATCAGAAGAGTCGTCAGTAGGATCAAAGGCCTGTCATGAAATAAGAACAGTAAAAGGAATTTTCTGTTGAAAACGAGGTCAAACTTGGAAAATCTAAATTAAAGCTTACAATCAAATATTTTAGATGATTGGGAAAGTAGTCATTTTTCACCATTCTTATGAAGGTTTGTGGAAAAAGAATCTTGTATATATGGAGAAAGAATCACTAAGGGTTTCTTTTCAAAAACAATTATCATAAGTGCTGGCTGCTAAGCTTGCATAATGAATGTGTTCCGTGGGTAGGCTGCACATTGAGACCATTCCTTTGTCAGCTTTCCCTTTCCTATATCAAGGCTTCAGTGTTCGGTTTCAGGTTGCCATCATTTACATCATACTGTTTTGCACAGGATCTCCTTTAAAAAGGCTTATATAACACACTCTCTTTAAAATTCAGTAGTTTTCATTGAATTTACGTAAACATTGAATCTAAGCTAAATTAGTTTCTGAGCTAAGGGGCTTCCTGAGAAACGTTGGTCAGAGAAATGTAACATGGGAACAGATGTAGGGGATGTACACATAGCACACAGGGCTGATTCATCCATTGGCATCTTTGAATGCTGAGATCTTAAGATTTCATTTTTAAAGTGCTTAGATTGTTTTTCCATTGATAAAATGTAGATTGTGCTTTCAAGTGTGCCTGTTTCCACGTTTTTTCCTAGAATTCTAAAAAAGTTCTGAAAAAAAAATCAAGCAATAAAATTCCTTTCTTTATGTCTTTAAATTCACAGTCCACATTTGAGACCAAGTGAAAATGAAATAGCTCAGACTGAAATGTGTTCTTTGTGGGTCTTTCCCATCACATCTTTAGAAAATGTAGACATGGATATAATTGTCAAGGAAAGGATTTGTCTTTTCAGTTGGTTGACTGATTGACTTTTTTTTTGTTTCTAGAACACATGAGTTCTAAAGCTTGATTTAGACTTAGATACATTTTACTCATTTCTTCTTCTAATCTCTAACAGTGGCCTGTTAAATTTGAGATTTTTGGCCCTGAGATTTTTTGGCCCATGACAAACACTATTTGAGATAATTATTGCACCCTCTGATCAAGTTGTACTTGATGAGTAGAACTACTGACGTTATCCTAATAACAGTGGAACTGTAAGGAGCCATATTTATTTATTCCCTAAGGATTATTTTATTTTTCATTTTAAAGTGTCCTATACATACAGAAAAATGTACAATACCTAAGCATATTTAAGTAAAATGCACAAATATCAATAAATAAAAATAGTAAAATATAGATGTCATAAGCTTGATGAATTATTACAAAGTGAACATACCTGTGTAACGACTACTCAGGTCAAGAAATACAACATTGCCAGCATCCTAGATAGTCCCCTTTGGAACCCTTCCTAATCGCTATCCCCTCCAGCCTCCCCAAAGTTTATTACTATTCCAATGTCTAACACTATAGATTTAATTTTGCCTGTTTTTTTTTTTTTTTAACAGCATTTTTTCTTTTTGGTGGTGAGGATGAAATGCGTTTTCATACTAGAGTCTTTAGTAGAGTCCAATTCAACCTGGTAAAATGCTTCTGAATCTCATAGAAGGGGAGGGAATTGTGTACGTGGGGAAACATTGTATTTTTAAAATACATTTTAAATTATAAATTTAAAAAATGAACATGGTATTTCCTGGTATATAACTATCTATTTTAAATTTATTTATTTATTTTTGACTGTGTTGGGTCTTCGTTTCTGTACGAGGGCTTTCTCCAGTTGCGGCGAGCGTGGGCCACTCTTCATCGCGGTGCGCGGGCCTCTCACTGTCGCGGCCTCTCTTGTTGCGGAGCACAGGCTCCAGACGCGCAGGCTCAGTAGTTGTGGCTCACGGGCCCAGTTGCTCCGCGGCATGTGGGATCCTCCCAGACCAGGGCTCGAACGCGTGTCCCCTGCATTGGCAGGGAGATTCCCAACCACTGCACCACCAGGGAAGCCCACTATCTATTTTAAGTTGCTGAAAGATGTCAATGGCAGGTGAAGGTATGTGCTGTTGCCAGCAGAAAAAGGGACCTACAGTAACACAACCTCACATTTGTTTTTCACACTTGCTGCCAAAGGCAGAGGAGAATAAATAGGTGGGGTTAGGGATTGCTGGGGGAGATTTGAGGGTCATAAACTGATATAACCATAAGCGTGACATTTCTTTGAACTGAGAAAAAATTATTTATTACTGCTTTCCTTAGTTAATGGACAGAGTGCTGATGAACTGAGATGTCACTTTTGGAAAACTGCGTCGAATTTAGGAGTGTTCGGACTCATAAATTCGTTAACACAAATGGGAAGAATTTTTTTTTTTATTACTTTGGGAGATATGTTCAGGCCGTCATAGAAAGGATGCTGAATAGCCTGGGCAATGTTTTTGTACTTCACTTAGTGGGAGTTTCAGTAGGTGTGACCTTATTGAGAAGTTAAATTGCTTTGTCATATGAAAATATTTGTTAAAGGGACGTTTTCAGTGACCAAAGATAATGGTCCTGTGAATGATACAGTAGCTTCTGCAGTGCTTTATAGCCCTGATGCTGAGAACCTTCACATAATTTTACCTGTCTTCTTTTTAGCCCAGTCTCTTGGATATATGCCTGTGGGAATTTTTTTTTTTTTTTTTGCAGTACGCAGGCCTCTCACTGTTGCGGCCTCTCCCGTTGCAGAGCACAGGCTCCGGACGTGCAGGCTTAGCGGCCATGGCTCACGGGCCCAGCCGCTCTGTGGCATGTGGGATCTTCCCAGACCGGGGCACGAACCCGTTTCCCCTGCATCAGCAGGCGGACTCTCAACCACTGTGCCACCAGGGAAGCCCCACCTGTGGAATTTTTTAGTTTATCTCAGAACTCTTGCTTTATCATCACTTTGCAAAATGACATGTCTACATAGATGTTATTATTATAAATATATGAACAAAGACCAAATTATTAGAATTCTTATCCAACTTGAAGTTAAAGAGCCAGATTAGCTTCGTCAGTCAGTTGCTTAAATAGATCTTAGAACACATTAAGAGATATCATTTGATGATGGCACCTTTCTCCAATCGGGTCTCTCCTCTTGCCGGATGTGGATTAGCCTATATCCAAGGTGCAAAATTCGGCCAAATTTCACATTCCGAGGTGATTCTCAAACCAACCTGTATGGAAGTTTTAAGCTTTTTTTCAATTTGCAAATTAGTTTGAAGTCGAGCTGCTTACTTTACTGTTCCCACCTAGGATGTGTCTTCTTTTTAGTTGCAAAATGTATTTGGGGCTTTTCCTTCAGATTTTACATGATTACAAATCACTGGAAGAGTGATAATTTCATTACAGGTATTTCTTATATAAAAAATATAGGGGCTTCCCTGGTGGCGCAGTGGTTGAGATCCGCCTGCCGATGCAGGGGACACGGGTTCGTGCCCCGGTCCGGGAAGATCCCACATGCCGCGGAGTGGCTAGGCCCGTGAGCCATGGCCATTGAGCCTGCGCGTCTGGAGCCTGTGCTCCGCAACGGGAGAGGCCACAACAGTGAGAGGCCCACATATCGCAAAAAAAAAAAAAAAATATATATATAAAGGCTTAGGTTCATTTGCTAGTTCACAACAGTTAACCCATTAAAAAAATTATTATTTTAGTACATGATATGCTTTTTGGATGATGACTGCTAATTGTTACTGATTCATTAGTTGTGGTGGAGGAAAAACAGCATCCTAATCACTTTTAGGAAACCAGGTATACCTCATGTGAATTTCTTTTTTTTTAAAATCATTTGTACTTTCCAATGTACTTTAAGCTTGATTATTCAACCCTTTTCTTTTAAACCAATGATGCATGCTCCCATTTGAAAACAGTTTTAAAATCATAACAAATAAAGGCTGTAAAATTTCACATGGAAAGAACACGACATCAGGTATTTTTATGTTATGGAGACTCATAATGTCAGAGGAAACAGAACTAAATGTAGTGCTTACAAATGTGATCAAATACAACTACAGCAGGAAATTTAACTGATATGTGGGGGGTTGTGGCCTTTTATTTTTTGCATATCAAGTAAATAAGCAAACAAACCAAACATTTGTTCCTAGGGTGAAAGTTATTTTTTCCTTCTAAATCTTCATGTTGGATGTTTCTCCCTTCTGGGTGAAATGAAGATTGCAGAAGTTGTGTTGGTCAATGTTACTAGCCTGTCTTTTTCTCAGAGCATTAGCTAAAAAGCATTAACTTTTATTAAGTGTATTTAGACTTGACAATAAGAATAATGCCCTAATAACATAAAAGTTATGTTATGCTAATAACAGCCAACAGTTCCAGTTTTGTTTTTTATTTTTTTGAGTAGAAGCATTTCTACTCTTAGGGCTTTCATAACTTCCCCATCCCAGAGAAAAGCGTGAGTCAGCTGGTAATACAAAAATTCCAGATGCTGTGAAAGGATGCACCGTGTTAATCCTGTGTGCATATCCTAAGTGTTGCTTTGTACCCCTTGGGCTACAGGTGGCCAGAGCCTGCCACTAGACAGGTTTCCTGGGTTGACTGTAGGAAAAAAGGAATGGAGGACTGAGATTTTGGCTTGAGTGATATTATTAGGTTGATCTTGCCTTCTTTTAACTTAAATACTTAGCTTATAATCCACAAAACCTCCCATTGCTCATGAGTATTTTATCAAATGAAATAATTACTCTGTGTATCAGGAACAAGTTATTATGGTTGATAATAATACCTCTCATTTTTCTACATCACTTAATAATTTTGTTTCTAAAGCTCTTTCTCTTTCATTGTAACTCCACTGAATCCTCTGTGAAATGTGCTGTGGGTGTTCGTAAAATTTAGTAAATGGCAAAGTCTGGGCTTGAAATTGGCTCTCCTGGTATCCATTAGCAACTCTATTCTAGCATTTCTCATACTGCTTTATGATTTTTGTAATGTCTTTCTTCAGCCCTCAACTATGGAATTTTCAAGTACAGGGACAGTGTCTTACGCCTGTTTATTTCTATATAATGAAGTCCAAGGTCCCATCGATAGTTGGTACTTGATACATGTTTGGTGGGTGGATGAATAGATGAGATTTTATCGGATGGTAATATAGATTTTCATCTTTGGAGTCACTAAAAGTTTACATACCATGTTGATTTCCAGGATATTTTGAAAACATTTTATTGTTGTAGCCAGTCTGGAAGGATAGGAGATAGTATTCTGGAAACAGTTTCGAATTATTGTGTATCATTAACTACATTTCCCACTAGCTAGAATTTATTTGAGATATATTTGAAATCTAGACTCTTTATTGTATTTTGGCAAATGCAAGAAGAACCAGAGGTAATGATAAACTAGCACTAATTAGAGATGTATTTGAAGCCTGGAATTAGCATTTACAAAATGGTATGTGTCCTCATGTGGTGCAGTGGGAAGTATGAATCATCATCTATGTAGTAGGCTTGCAGAAATGTTTAATCTGAATCAAGGCTGGCTTCGTGGGGGTGTGACCCATGTGGTCACACAGGATTTGCAGTCAGAAAAACCTTGTTTTTAGTTTAATGTTCTGCTGTTGCCATGTTGAAATTCTTAATAACTTTTTAACAAGGGACTTGAAAATTATGTAGCAGGTCCTGACCTGAATCATGGGGAAATAATCACAGAAATACAGAATGTCAAAATTCTGTAAGAAAAATTCTCCTGACTTTTTTTTTAATGTCATTGTCATGGAAGTTTTTTTTTTTTTTTCTCTTTTCTTTCTTTGCGGTACGCGGGCCTCTCACTGTTGTGGCCTCTCCTGTTGCGGGGCACAGGCTCCGGATGCACAGGCTCAGCGGCCATGGCTCACGGGCCTAGCCGCTCCGCGGCATGTGGGATCCTCCTGGACCGGGGCACGAACCCGTGTCCCCTGCATCGGCAGGCGAACTCCCAACCACTGCGCCACCAGGGAAGCCCCCATGGAAGCTTTTTAAAAAGGTAGAGGAGCAGGAAATGTTCTCGGTTAAAGAATACTAAGGAGAGATGGCAACCAAACGTGATGCATGAACCTTAATTGCATCCTGCATCAAAAAAGCAAAGCAAAACAAAACAAAAGGACATTTTCCACATAACTGGGGATATTTGATAGCATGTTTAACCCTAGATATACCATGAGGGTCCTTTTTTACTCACTATTGATTTTTGAATTTCTTTTTTGAGCAGTTCTATTTGTGATAGCTAATTTTTTAAATAGAACAATATCTTGCAATTATCATATAGTTTGTTTCTTTATAAATCTAAGGTACATTAAGGGATTTTTATGTTCTTACTTTTCCTGTATCTTTTTTTTTTTTTTTTTTTTTTTTTTTTTTTTTTTTTTTTTGGTATTTTCCTGTATCTTGAAACGTTTTGCCACTTCATCATTTTGGGAATTATTTCATTATTACTTATTAGTTATTCCCAATTACGCTAAAAGAAAAAAACTAAAATAATAAGAAAACAGAAGAATGCTGCAGTTGTGAAATACATGATCTCTATTTTGTCATCCTTCAGTTTTCTTATTGCATTGTGCAAAGTATTGAAACTGAGCAGGATCCTGCAGGGCCCTCCTGGGTACAAAAGCCCCTCTTTGTCCCCCATTTCTTATTTGTAGAAGAAGGCTTTAGTCTCCTAGGCCTTCCCAGAGTTCCAATGAGCAGACTGAAGCAATTACTAGTTAGAGAAGTGATGGAATGCAGGAACAAAGGAAAAGCAGAGTCCTAGTTCCTTCTCAAAGGGTATACACAACAATCTGACACATATCTTTGAGTTGTTCTGCATAGATTAAGACTCCTACCCAGGTGGAGGATGGAGACTACATGCTAACCACAAGCACTAGACCCCAGACTGGTTGGAACCAGAGGTTGATGATTAGGATTCTGGAAACATCATCTTGTAACCTCACCACCAACCAGTCAGAAGAAAGTCCACAAGCAGCAGCCCTCACCCCAAATATTGCCTTTAAAAAAAGCCTTCCCTGAAAGCCACTGGGGAGTTTAGGCCTTTTGAACACTAGCTGCCTGTTCTCCTTGCTTGGTGCCCTGCAATAAACGCTGTGCTTTCCTTCATCACGACCCAGTGTCAGTAGACTGGCTTTGCTGTGTGGCAGGAGAGTGGACCCAAGTTTGGTTAGGTAACAGTATTGCATCATCTTCAAGAAGGTATAAAAGAAGCTCAGAGACACTATCTTTGTAGTTGTGTTTTATTAAAATTTCATTGCACACATTTCATTGAACACAGTTGAAAGTTTAGAATATTTTATTTTCAGCCTATAATGGCGAAGAGTTTTCAAAATCTTTTTATTTTGCCAGAGGAAGACGTATCACAATTATTAGATAAATCAGAAGATGAACAGATAACAGCACTCTAGACTCTAATGATGACAGTTAAATTTATCATACAGAAGAAGTCTCAATATAAATCATTAGATGATGATAGGTCCAGGGTCAGCGAGCTGGCTTACAGCCTGTTTTCATAAGTGAAGTTTTATTGAAAGCCATGCCCCCTCATGTACATATTGTCTATGGCTACTTTCCCACTATAATGGCAGAGGTAACTAGTTGAGAGAGGCGGTTTGGCTTGTAAAGCGAAAAATACTTACTGACTCCTTACAGAAAAACTTTGCCAGCTCATGTCTTAGGTGAAGTTTCTCAACCTCAAAAGTTGACAGTGAACAATATGTCTAAGGAAAAAAGGGAATAATGTATTTAAATTCAGTTAGTCATTCAACAGGAAGGATTTCATGGCATCATATTTTGCAGCAAGAATCTGGACCATCTTATTTTACTAATTTTAAAATAATTGACATTATTTTTCCATCTTTCATGATGTTTTTGCACCAAAATATGACTGATACAGTTCTTAAGTGGACAAATGCCAAAGGCAGGTATGTTTACAAAAGTGACAGGCAGGAAATAGGTGACGTAGAAGCGAACAAATTTATTGGCTTGGCCATTTTAATTAGTTTCTGTAAACCTAAAAATGAAAATGTTTTGCAATTATGGAGCAAAGAAGATGGCTGTCCTCTCTTTGACAAAATGTATGGGCCGTCCAAGTTTTCAAGTGTTATGTTTTGAAGATGCAAGTGCAAGACGAAAAACCAGAAATAAAAATAAGCTAGGACATTAACAAAATGTCTTTGAAATATGAAATATTTATTGCACTTAGACAGTATAAGTGCAAGAAGAACCAGAGCAGTGATAAGCTAGAATCCATTAGAGATGTTTTTGAAACCTGGAATCAGTACTCACAAAATGGATATGTCGCAGGTTCACGCACGACAGTTGGTGAGCAGTTGGTTGCATTCAAAAGAATGCTGCCTATTTTGGCCATATTATCTTCAAAAGAGAAAAATACAGGATAAAATTTGGGCTTGCATGTTTAAATTTTTATTAAACTTCTAATATGTTGTTTTTCCACCATCCTTTTATTCTTACATCTATAAATTATTCATACAGTGACTTAAATATACAAAATTAAAGTTTCATGGACCTGGGTAGTAAACGGTGTTGACTTTTCCTGGCTCACAGAGAGTTAATTTCTCAGGTGTGATAATGATCTTGTGGTTGGGTAGGGGAATGTTTTTATTTTTAGGAGACACATGCTGAACTACTTATGAGTGAAGTTTTGTGATACCTGCAACTTACTCTGAAATTGTTTGGGGGCTGTATATAGAGAGAAGAGGGAGAAGGAGGTAACAGAGGGGCAGAATGTTAACAATTAGTCAGTTTAGATTAAAGATACAATGGTGTTCCTGTACTGTTCTTTCAGCTTTTTTGTAGGTTTGGATATTTTCAAAATTAAAAAAACAGAGAAAAAAAATCACAGAAATGAAAATTTGTCTTCCAAATAGGTGAAAAAAAGAACATTTTCCCCTTAATACACTTTCCTTTTGAGGGGACACTTGCATTTATACTATAAATACATATTTTTTAATGGTTAGTTTAGCTTGCTTCTGACTGTATCAGCATTTTACTGCTGAGCAATAAAGGAATAAAATGGTGAATTTAATAATATGCATTTGTTTGCCACCAGGGCTTTTCTTAGAATTTCTCGTGCTTTCAGAAAATATTACATTTACCAATAAAATGCAGAAATTATTTTTGTTATGTATTAGGCAAGTTTGTTACAACAGTTAACCCCAGTGGGTGATCCAGATTGCGTCAATATGTTCTGTGTCATTTTTATCATTTCTTATGGCCTGTTTACATAGAAAATCAAGAGAATTTTATCTAAAATTGCAGGCATATGTTTTGTACTGAGAACTCAAGTTTTCTGAAATTGTTTACTTCCCATATGTATATTATATGCATGAAAGAAACCTGTCTCATGTATGTGTAGGTATTAATGATGAATGAAATTATATTACTTTACCTCTGTTTTTGGTATTTCATAGTTGCTGGGAAAACATTTACTACTAGCATATTTGCATTGACTTTCAAGAGTACACTATATTTAAAAATTTATGAGGAAACAGAATTTGATCTAATTGTTACTCATGAACTGTAAAGAATTCATTTATTTTTGTTATGATATATATAAGAATTTTAAGTCTGATTAGAGATAAATAATTCTCTCTTATTGACTGATAAAGGCACATGAAAATGTTTTTCCATTGCTGTCATTTCTCTGTGGTCCATGCTGGTTTGAATTTGATAAGTCTTTTTTCATTTTCCAGTGACAATGACCTTTTGTTCTCCAGTTGTATTCAGCATCCTTGAGGGCATTCTAACAGTGTTAGTGCAGTGAAGCATGCAGACAGTACTTAAACAAAATGCTTGTTCACAGCTGCATGACATAAATCACTCAGTCTGCTTTTTGAATAACAAATAATATTGCTTATTAGTAAGGTGCATCAAGTCTGGAGTTAAACAAAAGAAAACTCCATTTAGATGTCCTAAGTAAACTGATTATCTACCTTTTTATTTTGGTAGAACTATTGGACTGTAACATTTCATGTCTGAAGTATGTTAGACGTTAGCACAGCATTCTTTCTGAGTACTGAAGTAGAATTGGGGGAAAAAAGAATTGATGTCTTTTAAATAAGGATATTTTGGAACATTCTTTAAAGTATGGTCTCTTGAGAGACTTCTAGGTATAATGTTTACATGGTAGTCCTCACTTCCCATTAGAGCTGGTCGGACTTCATAGAGCTCTAGCTATATTCATGTGAGAGATCTCTTGCACTGCTTTAACTCATATATTTCTTCATAAGGCTTTAACCAGTACCTTTTTTCCCACTGTTCCCCATCCCATGCTTGATATTTTATATATATATATGTGTATATATATGTATATACATAAATGTAAAATTGTCAGATATGCCATGTATTGTTTTATATATATATATGTCATCTATATATAATTGTTATGTGCATGGAGGATAAATGTTGGCTGGAATCAAATTAGACAACTTTGACTCCACATCAGTCACTTTTATTAAACTGTTTGCCATTCATTCTACAGAAAATGCTTAGTAGCATAGGAAATGCTCATTGTGGAATGACAAAAAAGGAGTGTCATTCTGTAATGGCTTAGGTTATGGCATATAGCATGTTCTGAAGAATGTCTTTGAAATGTCTTACTAGTGATATCTACATTTCTTTCCCTGGAAATTTCTTTAATGTCAAGTACCTAAGGAATCAAGTTAAAATTTTTTTTGCTAATAATAATAACAGATTATTATGTGAGTTGACTTGCCCAAGGTGAGACTCACAATTAGTAAGTGCTGCTAGAGGCAGGTATCCAAACCCCCAGAGCCCACACTTGTAACCACTACCCTGCACTGCCAAAGCTGGTAGGACAGAATGGGGCAGGTCCTTACAGTCAGTCCTAAAACTCATGCCAGCCTGGCACACAATGTATCATTCATCTTCCTCCTAAGAACCCAGGGGTAAAGCACTCGGGCATCCTCGTTCTTTCCTTGTTCTTTCACTTGTCTGATATGTTTACAGAGACATATCCCAGAACATTGTTTCCATCATTAATTTTTTTTGACCCAGTTGGATATATTGTCAACTTCTGCTCTAGGTTTCTGCCCTTCTTAAGAAAATTGTGTTCTGGGCTTTGAGTGGTCTAAGTTGGTGCATTACTGTCATGCAGAAAGACCACAGAACACTGAGGAACCTAAAACACAAATAAATGTGTTTCATATACATGTTTTCTATTTTATGATCTAGCAAAATGTTGAGTCACTGTAGTTGGGTATACCATATGTCAAAGCATGGGCTGCGGTGGGAAGGAAGCATGATGATCGGATGACAGCCTGCTCAGCTCTGGAACCTACCGGTGAGCATAATAATCCTCACCTAGCATTCTCTTTCTAAAACCTAGACTTTTACTTCGATGACCCCCTGTAGGTGAACTTGTGGTTGAGCAACTTAAGGGTTCCAGGCAAAAATAGCGTTAGGGTAATCCTGGATCACTAGTGAAGCTATGAAAGCCCTTGTAGTTTTCTTTTTATATTCACTGATAGAAAAAGAAGACAGAAGACTAGAGAAAGAGAATGTCCGTAATCATTTATCATTCCTTGTATATTAGAATGTTTTCAGGATTTCCCTCATCCCAAGTTTTGAGACTGCGCTTATAAATTCATTTTTTCCATTGCCACAGTCATTATGCATACCAAGAGGTTATATTTTCCTATTTCTGACCTTCTGTATGCATAGCTGAGTCAGAATTTTTCTCTGATAGGGTTATACAGCCTAATTCCTCATGGTCTCAGCACTGAACACATTACACGTAGGTGAACACTCTAACCTGACGTTATGGCCTCCCTCTCAATAGCGTGAGGAGAACGGTTCCAAGATCTCACTTTACTTCCTTTGCCCTAACTTCCATTATTTGTCTGAATGGTGCATTGCTAAAACTAGGATTACTGCTCTGCCACCCACTTCATCTCCTTTTTTTTCCCCAGTCCCGTATCACTCATTTTTAAATCATCCTTAACAACAAGAGTGAGTCATGGTTTAAATATTACAGGATGTAGAAACTTCAAGCTTGAGAGGTATGTCTGCATATTCTAGCAGGAATTTTTAGCTTAGGGAAATTTGAAATTGGAAAGGAATTACTGTTCTTGACCTTATAGGACTCCTTCGTAAAATGCAGACATCTTAATGTCTTAATGCCCTTCTTGTCACTAATCCAGTCAGGATGATGAAGCTTCAGGGTATCACCCTACTGTGGGCCAGAGAGGACCCACTTCTTAGAGTGGGTAAATTTAATGAGGCGGAAGCTCTCTTTGGACATGGGAACCGCAGAATTTCACTGAAGGTTATACTCAAGCTTGAGATACAGGGAAACCAACAGCAGCAAGAAGACTTTAACAGCATCATGAATGAACCTGACCATGAGGGATATCAGCTTGTCTGTACTATCCTTGGAAACTGGTCTTGAAGCTAAATAGACATCTTAGGGTTTTTATTGTCTGTTCTTCAGCCTAGTGGTGGTTGTTGTAACCTTGTGAGCTGTGCTTGAAATATTTCCTCAAACATCTGATTCTGCCTCTGAGAAGTTGTTATGGTCTTTCTTCTGCTCACATGAACCTTCTTAGATTGCCTTTCTTCAACCCCCACACCATTTGGCTTTGTATTTTGGCTCCTTCTTATGCCTTGAAAGTTTTAAAATAGTCACCTGGCTTTGCACTGTTTGCCTTGTTTCTAACCCAGCATGCCTTTATCATAGTGTCAGTAGTGGTTAGGAGCATGCGATCTGGAGTCACCTGATCTCAGCTGCTGTTTGTGACTTTAAACAAATGCCTTGATCTCTTTCAAGTACCAGTTTACTTACCTGTACAATGGTGATAGCAATAATACCTACTTTATAAGATAGTTGTGAGGCATAAATCAGTGTAAAAGTGTTTAACAAGAGCCCACACATGGTAAGTGTTCAGGGTGACAAAATTTACTACTATTTACTAGTTATTGTTTTAGGCCAGTGGTTCTCAGACTTTTTTTTTTTTTTTTGCGGTACACGGGCCTCTCACTGCTGTGGCATCTCCCATTGCGGAGCACAGGCTCTGGACGCACAGGCCCAGCGGCCATGGCTCACGGGCCCAGCCGCTCCGCGGCATGTGGGATCCTTCCAGACCGGGGCATGAACCCGCGTCCCCTGCATCGGCAGGCGGACTCTCAACCACTGCACCACCAGGGAAGCCCAGTTCTCAGACTTTTTTAATCTCAGGACCCATTTACACTCTTAAACATTATTGAGGAACCTAAGGAGCATTTGTTTATGTGGGTTATATATATTGCTGTTTATTGTATTTGAAAATAAAATTGAGAAATTAAAAAGCTATCAGTTGATTTAAAAATAATAAACCATTGCATGTTAGCATAAATAATGTATTTTATGAAAAATAACTATTTTTTAAGGTAGTGAGAAGAGTGGCATTCTTTTACATTTTTATAGTTCTTTAATGTCTGGCTTAAAAGAAGAAAGCTCAGGGGCTTCCCTGGTGGTCGAACCAAAAAAAAAAAAAAAAAAAAAAAAGATTGAACACAATTAATACTTTTTAAATTGCTTCATCACGGACATTCCTAAGTGAAACTGAATTTTTAAAAAAAACTATAAATGTATGTTGGCTAATGACAGTTAATACAGTTTGGTGCCACTGCATCTTTCTGTGCTGAAGCACCAGCAGTTTTACCCACCAGAGCTTTGGCACTACCAGAGCAAATGTCAGTGCAGTGAAAAAGGCAGATTTCTTAGTATTAATTATGAAGATAGGCTTGGCCTTGTGTACCCCCCTGAAAGAGCCTCAGTGAGGCACAGAGGTTCACAAACCACACCAAGGGATACAGCAATGTGAAAAACAGACAAAAGAATCCCTGCCCTCGTGAAGTTCACATCCTAGCAGAAAGAGACAAACAAAAACCAACATAGTTCGGCAAAATGTTAGTATTTTAGACAGTGATTATGTACTAAAGAGAAAGAATACAATGACAACTAATGAAAACAGAGGAGAATATGAATTGTCAGGGGGTTTTGAGCATTTTAGTTCGGGTGACAGGGAAGGCCTCATTTTGAGTAAAGAACTGAAGCAGGTAAAGGAGCAAGTCAACAGAGATTCTTGCGGGGAGAACATTCCAGTCCCAGGGAACAGCTAGGTGAGAATGTGTCTCTTGTGTCTCATGAATGGCAAGGAAACCAAAGAGACTGGCAGAGTGGGTGAAGGGGAGAGAAGTAGGAGGTGAACTCAGCAAGGTAAGAAGGACCGATCAGCTAGGGTCTTAGAGGTCAGTGCTTCTGGAAAATCTGGTGCATGCACATCACCTGGGGATCTTGTGCAACTGCAGATTCTGATTCACAGGTGGGAGTTGGGGCCTGCCGTTCTGCCCTTCTGCAGTTCTAATGATTACCAGGTGATGTCAGTGTTGTGGTCCTCTTTGAATAGCAGTTTTGTAGACTGTTGTGAAGAGCTTGGCTCTAATTCTGAGTGACATGGGAAGCCATTGGAGAGAATCTAGCAGGAGAGTGTTGTTATGTTCTGACTTAACGTTGTAACATGATCAGCCATAATATTAATAAGAGTAGTGGGTTTGGAATCCTTTATCCAAAACCCTTGGTAACAAATGTATGTTAGAATTCAGAATTTTTCAGATTTTAGAAAGGTAATACGTTTCATATATACTTATATGTATAACACCCTAGCAGTGTCTGACACATCACTTTATAATCACACATTAATATTTCTGCAGTGAAATGAAGTCACATTCCATATAATAAATAAGGACTAAATATTCTCACATCCATTAAGGTGAGGTTTTTACCATCAAATGAGTTATAAAAAACTATAAAAATTCTCTCAGGTTCAGGTCAGACTAGAGTTTGCTGCCAGATGAGTTATAAAAATGCTTCTACTCTTGAAAGCATTCAGATTTTGAGAACTGAGAAAAGTGGGTCTTTGTTGCTATTATACTTTCAGTTAGTTGCTCCTTGTGTCCTCACACTGCAGGAACTTCTCTAAAACAAAGAAGTCCATTACATGTTCATTTTAGGCATTGCTGGATGCAGTTGTTGGCAAGAGACACCACAGCCCCAGATCTTTCATGCCCTGGGTTCTGCTCTCAAAGGAAGAAACATAGGTAACCTATCAATTTGGAACACAAGTTCTCATTTCCAGAGAGTTTTTGCCTCTTGGCAGTCCATACTGTCATGTGCGCAGTCAAAGCACAGTTAATTAAAACATGCTGAGCATTTTATTATACCTTGGGACAGTTAGCATGTGCTTAGAATTATCCTAACTCTGCTCATTTGTGGTTTATACAATATTACTTCCATATCTGACTCTGTTTTCTTCCTACAGCTGTGAGCTGCCTTATTCCACATTTGGCTTCACATCTTGTAATCTAAAGCAAACTTTTTTGTGTTCTTCAGAATCTACTTGTGTGTGAGAGAGAGAGACAGAGACAGAGACAGACTTTGATTGGTTTTCCCAGAGAAGTCCAGTTTAAAAGAAGCACATTTGGAAATTATCATGATAAGATGAGGAATGTTGTGACCTTTTTTTCCTGTCTCACTTACCCGTGATGTCAAAGTATTAGGAACATTATCCCTCTTTTCCCCATAGAGTTAAATGTAAGGGTTAGTATATCCTATTTTCTGAGTAGCTGTCCTCTTGATAAAGCTTGAAAATGCTGATGTAAGGCAAGACTTTGAAAGGTTGCTTGTTGGCATGGGGGAATCCTAATTCTATGAATCAGCGTCGAAAAATAATGCACATTCTAATAACCACATTCTACTGCATACTCTGAAGCCTGAGATTCCTTTTCCAAGGGCAAGTATCCAAGCGAGACATTGCTATAAAACTATGTAGCAATGGGAAATGTATGGATTAGGAATAATTTGTCCCAAAGGATGAATAACAAGGAGAAAAAACATTGTTTGCAAACTTTAAGAAAAGAACAAGGAGGATACTGAAGGAGATGAGGGCATTTGAGACAACTGAGTTATAGTTCTTAAATAACTGACTAAGAAGATCCCCACTAAAAGTGTAGTTTTAGTTGATTATTTTCTAGAACTTGTATTTATAAAAAGTAAAATTGCTGTGAAGAGTTTTCATGGTTACATTTTTAATATTTGTAATTTCAAGTGCGCTGGAGTTGTTGGATTTGGAAAAAGTGTTCCCCAGGTGTATTCTTGTTTTGTGTGTGGTAAAATGTATATACCACATGATATACTCTTTTAAGGATGTAGAATTATAAGGATTTCTTAACTTATTGCAGTTTAATTTTAGATATGTGAGATGCAGAGAAATCAAGTAGAAGGGTATATACTCTATTGTATTCGTTGAGTTTTGTGTATTCTAGTTTTTTTGTGGTAGAGGGTTTTAGGAACTATCATGTTAGTAAAGCTGAATATTTTTACTTAAACAAAATCCAAATGGGAGCCATTTGGGCATGTTGAGAGGCTTTATAGGAGCTAAATCTCTTCTTGAAGTTTTCTGTTAGAAACCTTGTGTTAAGTGGGCCTGAGGGCTTTCTGTTAATATTCCAACATGTTGGGCTTCCCTCGTGGCGCAGTGGTTAAGAATCCTCCTGCCAGTGCAGGGGACATGTGTCCAAGCCCTGATCCAGGAAGATCCCACATGCTGGGGAGCAACAAAGCCCGTGCACCACAACTACTGAGCCTGCTCTCTAGAGCCCGCGAGCCACAACTACTGAAGCCCGCATACCTAGAGCCTGTGCTCTGCTGGAAGAGAAGCCACCACAATGAGAAGCCCGCCCACCACAACGAAGAGTAGCCCCAGCTCACCGCAACTAGAGAAAGCCCCCACACAGCAACGAAGACCCAACGCAGCCAAAAATAAATAAATAAAATTTATTTTTAAAAAATGCCAACATGTTAGGATAAACATGATCAGAAATGTCCAAACCTTTTAAAGAGAAAACTTCAGAGAGATATGACTTGTCTAGAGGAGAAATAGTAGGTTGGAAAATGACAGCCCTTACCTTTGAATTGAGCTGAATGACCCAGTTCCTGTGTATAGCTTTTTGTTCCAGGAGTACTGTATTGTGAAAAGAGTTGAGTAAGCAGAAGGCTTTGTTTGTGTAGTCTGTTTGCTGGGTCTGCCAAGTTGGTTAGAGGAACCATTGCTTAGGTCTTTAATTAAAGGCCAAGCTTGAGTTTTCGAAAGAAGAGATTTCCAAGCTTGGCTCGCATTTAATTTAGGAGGCTTTGTTGGCCTATGCTGTGGGTCCATGGTGAAGAGTTGAGCACTGCACTTGCAGAATATTTGTTTTTGGAGATCTTTGATGAAGTTACGTGTGAGCACTCTAGTTGCACAGTCTCAGAAGTTCTTTTTCCCATGTATTAAGAGTTCTGGGTCACTATTCTCTGAAGAATTAAAAACAATTATCTTTGGTTTTAAAAATAGTTTATTTCTGTCAGAATTGTATCATGACACATCACTTTTCAACTTGGAGCAGTTTTAAATGACTTTGTTTCTTCTAAGGTTGAACTTAACTGACCTGATTTGGCCATGACTTTGCAGAGTGAATATTAATTATCTTAGTTAAAATGCTTATTCACTGTGTTTTGAAGCATCTTCTAAGAAAGAGGTTTACAGCTATGAGTTACCTAGAAACCTAGCAAAGCTCTTTTTTACTTGGTTTCTCCTTAGTTTAGAGTTGTGAATGTGAGCCTTTTAATTTTTACTGTGAATTTTTGGTTTCCAAGAAATGTATTTTTTTTAGAGTGAGGAGTTGGGTTGTTTTCTTTATGACTCTTGCAAATATTAACTGTAGTAATTGTTTGGTTTTTATTGTGAATTTTATGCCCTTGTTCTTTTAGAAGATCACTTTGTAGTAAAATAGAGTTTTATGGTCACAAGCATCTCATTATTTTGGTATGCCAAAATTTGGTACACAACAGGTGGGGATTAATCATTAATGCCTTGTATTTTCTGATTAAAGCAGGGCAGGGAATCTCATGCAAGTAGGTTGAAAGTTGAGTCTTCATTTCAAGGGAAAAATGGCCTTTTCTTATCAATAAACGTCAATTTTTTACAGAATTCTAAATTGTTAATTTTCAAACCAAAGGCAATCTGAAACATGCTTTAAAACATTAATCACATAGTTTTTGAGTGTATGTCATTAGTCTAAACCTCATTTAAAATGCAACATAATCCTTTTCAAGAAAACTCATCATATTGTTAAAAAGTTGTAAAAAGCCTTTTTGTTTTGAGCCTAAAACAATAAACAGCTTAAATTTAACATTCTAGTCTGTTCTAGAATGAACTATTTATTTATTTCTATTATTTTTTAATATAAATTTATTTATTTATTTATTTTTGGTTGTGTTGGGTCTTCGTTGCTGCATGTGGGCTTTCTCTAGTTGTGGCGAGTAGGGGCTACTCATCGTTGTGGTGTGCGGGCTTATCACTGTGGTGGCTTCTCTTGTTGTGGAGCACAGGCTCTAGGCACGCGGGCTTCAGTAGTTGGGCACACGGGCTCAGTAGTTGTGGCTCGCGTGCTCTAGAGTGCAGGCTCAGTAGTTGTGGCACATGGGCTTATTTGCTCCGCGCCATGTGGGATCATCCCAGACCAGGGCTTGAACCAATGTCCCCTGCATTGGCAGGCAGATTCTTAACCACTGTGCCACTAGGGAAGCCATATTTATTTTTTAAAATAAAAAGTTAAGCAGGTTTAAACTTCATCAGTGGAATATTATCCTAATCAAAGAATTTGTAAGACATAACTATATAATGATACACAAAACTGTATAATAGAAAGAAGGAAATAAAATTTTTTCTGTTTTCAGAGGTCAGTTGTTTTCAGTGACATCCATAGCTAGACTGGACCTAGATAGGATCTAATTGGAGAAAGCATAAACATTTACTCAGTCATATAATGTTTTAAGTTAATCTAAAAATTCAGAACATTAGGGTATTTATGAGCAGATTTAACCTTGTGAATCAATAAGTGAATGCTTTCAGTACCTCCCAAATAGTCCTAATAGTATACATTATAATCTGTCATATCTAAGATATTATCCTAGATATATTTTACTAAAATTTTTAAAGTCATTGCCTAAAGGTACAGATAAGTGTCTTGAAGTTTTTAATATTCAAGGAAAAAATGAACGTCCTGAAAATATTAGTATTTACAGAAAAAAGTAGCAGAAGGGAAACTTATAGGCAAAAACAAGTTTAACACTAAATCATGCTTAAAATCTTTATCTCTGAGTTTAAAAAAAAAGAAAAAATTGAAATCATTTTCATAAACATGATAAAATATGTAAAACTAAGATTTTCTCGGCTCATAATTCTTTTTTTTTAACATCTTTATTGGAGTATAATTGCTTTACAATGGTGTGTTAGTTTCTGCTGTATAACAGAGTGAATCAGCTATACATATACATATATCCCCATTATCTCTTCCCTCTTACATCTCCCTCCCACCCTCCCTATCCCACCCCTCCAGGTGGTCACAAAGCACCGAGCTGATCCTGTGCTATGTGGCTGGTTCCACTAGCTATCTGTTTTACATTTGGTAGTGTTTATATGTCCATGCCACTCTCTCACTTCGTCCCAGCTTACCCTTCCCCTCCCCGTGTCCTCAAGTCCATTCTCTACGTCTGTCTTTATTCCTGTCCTGCCCCTGGGTTCTTCAGAACCATTTTTTTTTAGATTCCATATATATGTGTTAGCATACGGTATTTGTTTTTCACTCTCTGACTTACTTCACTCTGTATGACAGACTCTAGGTCCATCCACCTCACTACAAATAACTCAATTTTGTTTCTTTTTATGGCTGAGTAATATTCCATTGTATATATGTGCCACATCTTCTTTATCCATTCATCCAATGATGGACACTTAGGTTGCTTCCTGTCCTGGCTATTGTAAATAGAGCTGCAATGAACATTGTGGTACATGACTCTTTTTGAATTATGGTTTTCTCAGGGTATATGCCCAGTAGTGGGATTGCTGGGTCATATGGTAGTTCTGTTTTTCGTTTTAAAGGAACCTCCATACTGTTCTCCATAGTGGCTGTATCAATTTACATTCCCACCAACAGTGCAAGAGGGTTCCCTTTTTCTCCACACCCTCTCCAGCATTTATTGTTTGTAGATTTTTTGATGATATTCTTGGCTCATAATTCTTGCAGTTAACCAGTAGTGAAAAACATTTAATTAAGAAGCTGTTCTCATTCAGCAAATTCATTTAGAACAGGGAGAAGAGGTAAATGAAGACCTCCACAGAGGTTCTCAGGGGGAATTCGAGGACTTTAGAAGAGGTGGTGTTATTTATATGTTTGCCACAAAACTTGTAGTTGATTTCTAAGCTTCTCAGACTGGGGATATTATTTCTCTGGTAAGGTATTTATTTCAAGAGCCCATTCAAAACAATTATAATTTCCTGTGGAGTTTGTTAAACGGTGCTTTTCTCTATCTGAGTCAGTTTCCATGTTTTTCTCTTCTTATACTTAACTTATACTTTTAAAAAAATTTATAGGTGATTTACAATATTGTGTTAGTTTCAGGTGTACAGCAAAGTGATTCAATTATACACACACACACATTCTTTTTCAGATTCTTTTCCATTATAGGTTATTACAAGATACTGAGTATAGTTCCCTGTGCTATACAGTAGGTCCTTGTGGTTTATCTGTTTTATATATAGTAGTGTGTATCTGTTAATCCCAAACTCCTAATTTATCCCCCCCCCACCGTTTCTCCTTTGGTAACAGTTAATTTTCTATGTCTGTCTGTTTCTGTTTTGCAAATAAGTTCATTTGTATCATTTTTAAGATTCTACATACAAGTGATATCATATATTTGTCTTTCTCTGTCTGATTTACTTCACTTAATCTGATAATCTCTAGGTCCATCCATGTTGCTGCAAGTGGCAATATTTCATTCTTTTTTATGGCTGAATAAGATTCCTCTGTGTGTGTGTGTGTGTGTGTGTGTGTGTGTGTGTGTAGATGTGTGACCACATCTTCTTTATCCATTCATGGATAAAGTTGAAGGACACTTAGGTTGTTTCCATGTCTTGGCTGTTGTAAATAGTGCTACTATGAACATTGGGGTGCTTATATCTTTTTGAATTCGAGTTTTCATCTTTTCCAGATATATGCCCAGGAGTGGGATTGCTGGGTCATATGGTAATTCTATTTTTAGTTTTTTAAGGGACCTCCATACTGTTTTCCATAGTGGCTGCACCAATTTACATTGCCACCAACAGTGTAGGAGGGTTCCCTTTTCTCCACACCCTCTCCTGCGTTTGTTATTTGTAGACTTTTTAACAATGGCCATTCTGATCCGTGTGAGGTGGTATCTCATTGTAGTTTTGATTTGCATTTATCTAATAATTAGTGATGTTGAGCATCTTTTCATGTGTCTGTTGGCCATCTGTATGTCTTCTTTGGAAAAATGTCTATTTAGGTCTTCTGCCGATCTTTTGATTGGTTCGTTTATATACTGTTTGTTTTTAGTAGTTGTTTTTTCCTCCTTAGCACAAATGAATATATGCATTATATAATTTTTAAAAATACACAGATATATAAGAAAAGTAAAAATCAGCATCAAGAGAATGCTTTCTCCTGGTTCTGGGGAGAGAATGACGTCCCAGTGGCTCAGCACATCCACTATATGTAATAAGTTAACTTCTCTGCTGCTTCTAGAAAGACTCTGGTTATCTACCATACATGGGAGAACTGAGAAAATACCACTCAAAACATTTTATGTGCTCTGTGGTTCAGGTGAGGAGCCTGGGTGAGGAGGGCCAACCTAGAGATCACTACTATTACTTAAATTAGCATATGTCATCTGAATCTTTCATATTCTCTCTCCTTGTCTCTGTGCCCCTCCCAATGTACACATTCACATACACATTTATATCTTTTGTTTAAAAAAATGAGATTATACTATATGTGCTAATCAACTAGGCCGTTATTTATTTTCCATATAGTTTAACAATCTCATTTTTTCTTTTGTTTTCCTGAATTATTTGTTTAGATTTTTACTTAGAGTCACAGAAGAGAATGTCTCAAACAGAACCCGCCTTTTTACCTCCCCAGTTGATTAGACATAGAGCCATGTCTCCACCTTCCCAGACCTTGTCCACCACCTGTGATTTTTGAGTCCATTACTTCTCCTCCTCCGAGTCTTTGCTCCATCAATTTTTTCTCTTACCTTTGGCCTTCCTGCTGCTTGGCTTGTTTTCTCTGACTCATGAGAATTGACCCAGGCCTAACATAGTATTCCTCTCAGACATCTGAGTATTTAATACACAAAGCAGAGGAAAACACATGGTGCATTACTTACGGATGCCTCCTGGACAACACAGCCCAGGTTCCCTCCAGGACCTGAATCTCAAGCTTTCCTCAATATGTCTTCTATTTCAACCACTCTGCATTTTTACTGTTCCTCAAACACATTCTGAACTTTCTTGTTCCTGTGTCCTATTCACTGTGTTCCCTCTGTTTAGAAAGTTGTTCTCTCTTTTATTTCCAGTCTTCTTCCCTTGGCCCCTGTACTTTAAAAATCATCCGTCCTGGGCTTCCCTGGTGGCACAGTGGTTGAGCGTCCGCCTGCCGATGCAGGGGACACGGGGTCATGCCCTGGTTCGGGAAGATCCCACATGCTGCGGAGCGGCTGGGCCCGTGAGCCATGGCTGCTGAGCCTGCGTGTTCGGAGCCTGTGCTCCACCGCAATGGGAGAGGCCACAACAGTGAGAGGCCCGCGTACCACACACACACAAAAAATCATCCGTCTTTCAGAGCCACTGTCAGATGATATCACCTCTGATTTGTCTTTCTTGACATTCTGGCCAAAAGTGATTCCTTCTTCCCTTCCATTCTTTCATCAGCTCAGCAAATACTTATTGGGGACCTGTTCTTGTCAAGCATTTTGACAAGATGGTGGTTTATGAAACTCTCATTATGTAGAAGAGTATTACGTATTACTCTTATACTCTTATGTATTACTCTTATTATATTACCTTGTTAGTAAGTAATCATATCCATCTTATTTTTCTTACCGCCCTTAAAGGTGTAAACTACATCTGGACCCACCTTGTAACTGACATTCTTACCCATAGAAGGTGTTTAATACATATTTATTGAATGAATGGAACTTTCTGATTGTTTTAACGTTTCTGTATGGCAGCATAATTTTGATATTTATATAAAATTCTTTTGTGTAGTGAATGAAAAGTATTACTGACACGTAAAGGCAATGGAGAAAATGGATTTTGTGGGTATGTACTTAATTTAAGCACTCATCTATACCACGTGAAGATTATTTTAAGCAGCTGTCCCTGAATTTAAGTTGGTTTTAAAATCAGCTGTCACTGAGTTATAGGTTGTCAGGCTGTCATTCTCAGTCATGCTCTAGAGATGGAGGTCTGTCATGTTGATATGCTTGGCTTGGGTGGATTTTCTGACAGAATCAAAAAGAAGTGATGGGAGTCCTTGAGACCTCTAGCTGAAGGCTCTTGCTGACTTCCTTTGAACGAGCTGAAAGGACTTCGTTCTGCTAAAGGAATTCATGATTTCCTCTCTTTTCCTGTCTTAGTTAACTTTTGTATTTCTTTTATTAGATGAAATGTATCTTATCCCACTTTACCCCATACCCTAAATATGCCAAGGAAATCATGGTTTGAAACAGTTGTTCTCACAGCATGTTCTAGGGACTCCTGGAAGTCTCCAAGTTTTTTCAGAGCTTCCACGAAGTCAGAACTATTTTAAGTAATAGTAATAAGACATTTTTTGCCTTTTTCACTCTCATTCTCTCACAAATGGCTAGTTGGATCTTCCAGACTGTACATGGCATGTGATATCACAACAGATTGAATGCAGAAGCAGATAGGAAAATCCAGCTGTCTTCACTTATACCGGACATTAAAGAGATGTACAAAATTTAAAACAAATGTTTTGTCTTGAAAGTTAGTTATTTTTTCATAAAAATGTTAAGATATAATCGGTTTATTATTTTTAATAAATTAACAAATATATACTATTAAAATTTCTGTTTTAACTTCTAATATGGTTAATATCAGTAGATATTAAAAGCTCTTTAGAATCCATGTTTTTGAAACCAAAAAGTTTGAGAGACACTGTTTTCAAAGATTAAAAATATTTAAAATATCTATCAGACTTTCTAACAGATTAAAAGGTGAAATCTTCTTGATGTAGTCAAGGTGTCTTCAAACTGGAATCTACCATCATTGATTCTATCAGTTTCTAATTGTTAGGCATTTAGGTTGAATCCAGTTTTTTAGTTTAAAAAGAAATATTTCAGTGGTATTCTTCTATATTAATATTTTTCTAATATCCTTAATTATTTTACAATAAATTCCTAGAAATAGAGCTGCTGGGTCAAAAGTATGCAGAAGGAACTGAAGACCTGTTACATAAATGCAGGAGCCAAATATGCTCCCATACTTTCTCCTCTTAATCACTGCCCCAGTTAGCAGGAAATTTAGTACCTTCCTCTTTAGGCAGTCTCCTCCTCCAAGTTTGAACTTCAGGAGACTTACTCAGTCCCAGAGTGGTCCCATTCTCTTACAACTACCCAGAAGAAAAGTGCAGTAAGTATAATTGTACACTGTTTATCCTTCTTCTCTTTATCACTTTCTGTCAGTGTTGAAGACCAGCCCTTTGTCGACAGTTGCTTGTCTGAGTGCTACTAGGATACCCGTTTAGGTCAGACCTGGCCCGGGTCAAAGTAGTGACCCCAGTTGGAGGTTAAGATTGCAGTTTATTAGTTCACATGCTTATACTCAACGATTCCATGTGCCAGGGAAGCTGAGGTCAGAGACACTTCTGGCCTCTGCCTCATGCTGGGCCAGAATCTGTCCTTCCTAATAAACACATAAGCCCTCTGTATGACCCTGGATCACCAGTTTCAATTAATCCATCTTCAAAGTCATTTTCTTTCAGGAGTGTTTCTGCCTGTTCTTGCCAGTGGAACTTAGTTTGGGCTATAAGTTTTTTCTATGATAGAACTCCTTAAATTTGAATCTGAGGAATCAAAGATTGGGGTAATGTTTCTTCCCTTCCAGAAGGATTTAGGGTACTGGAAAATTGGTCTCAGCAACTCTAGCAATTAATTTTGCACATCAAGAGTGTAAGGTATGTTTTTTTAAGCCATGCAACTTCCCCCTCCCAGTGAGCCCCTTTTCCCTGAGTCCTGAGGACGGTGGTGCCTACCCTTTGCCTAACTTGTTCAACAGAATGGCCCATACCAAGGTGACCTCGGGTCTCCACCCCTAAACATAAGAGAGACTGTCATAATTTTTGAACGTTCCCTTTCAAAGAGCATCTCATTTAATCTCTGCCTTAACAGATGCCTGTTACACACTTTTAAGGCTTATGGTATGTATTGCCAGTTGTTCTCTAGAGAGGTTGCACCAGTTTACACTTCCACCAGAAAAAAATAGATTGCTAGGAAAAGACTTTTAAAACCCAAACTGTGTTGTTAAATGTCACTGATAATTAGAATTGTTTTAATATTAAAGGAAACACAAACTTAAATCCCAATATTTCTTGGTTATTTGCCAGATACTCATTTTATTTGGCCACAGAATTGTGATCTGTAGCATCTCAAATAATGTCAGTCAGTCAGTCAGCCAGCCAGTTATTTATTTATTTATTTATGGCTGTGTTGGGTCTTTGTTGCTGTGCGTGGGCTTTCTCTAGTTGTGGCGAGCGGGGGCTACTCTTCACTGTGGTGCACAGGCTTCTCATTGTGGTGGCTTCTCTTGTTGTGGAGCACGGGCTCTAGGCGTGTGGGCTTCAGTAGTTGTGACATACACGCTCAGTAGTTGTGGCACACAAGCTTAGTTGTTCCGCGGCATGTGGGATCTTCCCAGACTAGGGCTCGAACCTGTGTCCCCTGCATTGGCAGGCAGATTTTTAACCACTGCGCCACCAGGGAAGTCCCTCATTGTGTTTTTAAATTCGCTTTTGGTGAAGGCAGGAGAGGGTACTCATTTACTAAAGGTCTCCTGAGTGCAAGGTGCTTAATGTATGATACCTAATACAATCCTCACAACACACCTGTGTTGTTACTATTCCCATTTTAGATGATATTGTTACTCTATTTTATAGATAAAGAAAAGAGAGGTAGTAAATTTCCTAAAGTCACACAGCAAGTAAAGGTTGATGTTCCCCTAAGAAAGCCCTATCTAGGACTAGATGAACAATCCCCCAGAGAAAGAACTTTGATTATTAGCCTCTTACTCTCTTACCATCTCCAAAGTGAAAACAATCTCCAGGGCCTCCTGCTCATAGGTGCAGGCTTTGCGCAGAGTTTACAAGGAGTTAGGGCCAACTGCAAAGGGAGAGGGCACAGTCCTATACACTTCTTTCACTTCTGACACCAATTGCAAGTTGGAAGGGGTTCCCTCAAATCACACTTGGGTTCGATGATTCTCTAGAAGAACTCACTAAACACTGTTATACTGAGAGTCATGATTTATTACAGGGAAAGGATACAGATTAAAATCAGCCAAAGGGAAAAGCACATAAGACAGGGTCCGGGAGAAGTACAAAATGCAGAGCTTCTCTTATCCTCTGTGGAGTCAGGACGCATACTCTTCCGGCATTGATGCGTGGTGATACACATGGAATATTTCCAACCAAGGAAGCTCTCCCAGTCCTGAGTTCAGAGTTTTTAATGAGGGCTTTAGGATTGATGGCCCACATGGTTGATCTCATTCTCCAGCTTGACTGACACTGTGACCCAAAACCCCACCCTAAGTCACATTGGTACTCTCTGGCTAGCCCAAGGCTCCCAGACAAAGAAAATTACCTCCTAGGAGCTGAAGGCAAAAGTCAGACCTCTTCTGGGGCGCAAGATTAAATTCTTTACTACACTGGGTCTCAGCCTTGTTGAGTGCCCTTCCTCTTCCTGGCCGCATGTGCCATCTTCCGCGTGGTGGGTCGCGAGGTGCCTGGTCACTGCAGCTTATGCTGTTTGGACGCTGGCAAGGAGGCTGAGACACACACATGAATATGGATGAGTGCCAGGAGAGTGAACGTCCACTCTCCTGTTAAACCTGGAACTGTCCTAGGATTGAATGGCAATATAACAGCATCCATATGGCATCAATGAAATCATTAAATGACTTGAATGCTTAGAGGCAGATTTTTCCTCGTATTAAAAATATATAATTCAATTAACTTATTAAGATAAATGTCAGTATAATTAACCCTCCAAACATACACACACCCCACCCCCACCCCCTAGTAAAGTAAATATGTATATATCTATATGTCACTGTGCTGAGGTCATATTTCATCCTAATGTTATATCATTCCTATGTGAGTTTACCTGAGTTGGTAGTTTTCCTAAATAATTGCTCATTCATATACCGACAGTCCTCATTATTCTTGATTCTGTTTGTGTTTGCAGATTTGCTTACTTGCTAGCATTTATTTGTAACCCTTTTAAAATAAATACCTGTGACACTTTCATAGTTATTCGCCAACATTTATAGAGTGGCAAATTGAGTTGCATGACCTGAATATTCCCGGCTGGGGTTGAGCAAGGCCACTCTGCCTTCTTTGTTTTAGCTCTTATACTGTTAACAAGTGTTCTTTTCATAGCCTATTTAGTGCCACATTTTTTGCATTTTTGTGACTTTTTATTGGTGATTTTACTTTTTAAAATGGCCCCTAAGCATAATGTCAAAATCCTGTCTGGTGCTTCTAAGTGCAAGAAGACAGTAATGTTATCTTGAAGACAGTAATGTTATCTTGCAGGGAAAATACATGTGTCAGATAAGTTTCACTGAGGCATGAGTTATAGTACAGTTGGCTGTGAGTTCAATGTTTATGAATCAACAATATATACTAAATAAGGTGTGTTTAAACAAAAATACACAGAAAACAAAGTTATGTATTGATTGGTTGATGAAAATGTTGTGACCAGAGGCTCACAGGAACCTAACTTGTGTTTCCCCAGGTGCAGTGGTTCAGTATTGGTTAATTCAGTGTTTATGGTGACGTTGTAGAATATAACTACTGAGAATAATGAGAGTCAGCTGTATTTGCTGCATTACTTCATTCATTTATTCATGTAATCTTTTATTCATTCTTTGAGAAAACATATATGAAAACTTCTCTTGGGTGCCAAGCAATTTCTACATGACTTAGAATTTCCCTTTTATGTTCTTTTGCCCATCATCAGTAGTCTTACTGTAGCCCTCTGACTCAAAGTATTTGTGTGGTTTATGATAACACATCATAAATGAAGTGTGAGATTGCATTTTAACGGTTGGGAGTTGGGCGCTGAATGTTTCGAGTCTCTGACCATTTTAATGTGAGCTACCTATATAAGAAATCACCCTCCTCAATAAACTTCCCAGTTTTCTTGCCTCCTTGGAGACCACGATTTTTAGGATCAGATTCCTTAGTGGGTTTCTGTTGGATGCCAGCAGAGCCAGGTGATGTGTCTGGCCACACCTCCCCACACCAAAATGCTGTGTCTGCTGGTTTGGCTACGTGACCTTGCAGGCAGGGCTTTGTGCTGGCAAGATTATTCCTCAGCTGTGCTTCACAGATGAGAAGCCAGACCACGCTGTCCCCTCTCCTTTCTCCACTTCCCCCGTCTCCCTCGTGTGCTTGTATTTCCATCTCTCTCCACTGCCTCTTCACACTGTCTCCTAATTCACATTCAAGCAGAGTGAGGGGAAATGGACCTGGAGAGCACATGTTCACCTCATGTTCTTTGTGGCTCTCTAGATACACTGTCCTACATTGAAGTGTTGCTCATTTCCTGGTTTTGATTGTCCAGGATGTATGAGGACTAAGGTCTGTACCTTGCTGTTCTTCTCTCTTGATGTTAGTAAAAGTTTCACTGGACTCCCCCAAATGTGATGGAGGGAAATATAGAAAAGTTCCAATGATTTCAGGGATCTTTCAGTGGAATGATCATAGAATTAAGCCCAAAGACCTTGTTGATATTACCTCAGTGACTGTAAAAGCAGTAAAAATTAAGCGTGACGTTTTTATGTGATAAGCAGTTGAATAAATACAGTAACTTTCTTTGAACATCTTTGTGAAATTGTCCTCCAAGGAAGGGAGAACCAAGATTAAAAAACCTTTGAATGCCCTTTAGTGCCTAGCACGATGCCTAGAACAAATAGACCTCAACAAATATGTACTAAATGAATTAATGATTAAAATATCTCATTTAAAATATAACTATTCAGTAATGTTAATTTGATGTTTATCCTTTCAGATACAGATGAATATAGACCTCCTGTTTGGAAATCTTACTGTAAGTATACAAATAAATTGGGTGGGTTATAGTGCTTTATAAGTAATATAAAAATATCAGGAACGTTAGATACGAAGAGTCATTCCATTTTGTGTCCATTATTGAAAAATTAATTCACAACAGAATTTGTGAATAGCACAGAAAAAGAAACTGGGGAAATAGGAGCATTTCCACAAAGTCTGTCATGGTTTGCATGTCAGGAATGCATCTCATCCCTCTGAACTTGCATGGAATTCCATATTATGGAACTTGAGACCACTTGTTGACAGTGGCTGATAAAACTAATGCAAGGAGAAGCTAACGAAGAATTCAAGGAATCTAATATTCTTAGATCCTGTTTTTTATATTAAAAAAGGAATAAATAAATAATGATAAGTCAGGAGGCTATCTTGCTAGTAAGAATGAGTAAAAAGTGGTCTTCTTTTAGGAATTGCCTTCCGAAATATAAAAGAGAGACACTGAATCTATATTGTTCTTTAAACTTGGCATTAGAATACAGATTTTTTCTGAAGAGTCTAGGTTCTTAGTCCTTTATTTCCCCTTCCTTGTTGCCTAGAGAATATTATTGCATCAAGTAAAAGCTACTTCAGAATTTAAAAAAATGGAAATAGGGTTAATATAATCAGAGTTGTTTTTTAAAAATCCATGAATGCACTGTTGCAGAAACCAGTACTGTAAACTTTCGTTTGTTGTCTGTAGAGTCAAATAAGCAACCTAAAAAACCTGTACTTTAAATACAGATTATTAGCATCTTTGTAAATGTTGAGTTATTCTGAATTTTGATATTTGTAAGTTGCTGAAATTTGCTGACTGAAAGAGCAGCAATTCAGATTCTCACTTGTTTTTATGTTCCCAGAGCAACAGATAGTTTATTGTAATAGGTTGCCACTGGGGGCTAATTATAGTAAGCAAAATATGAACAGTCTCTAAAAATATTGCCATAGATGCGTTTTCCCCCACCCCTGCTGCTTCTGTTTTGATTCTGGGGAGTATAGTTCAAAGAATGTATAAAAATGACTGATGATCTTTACCTCTCAAAGATTTTGTCTCATAACCTCATTGGCGGGAAGCCTGTTTAAAATTCTTCTCTGCATTTTCTGGTTTTCAGTTTATCTTTATTCTCTTTGCTCTGATTTGTGCCTTGCACATTTTAATGTAAGAGCATTTATAAAACCTCAGACTGTTATTGAATCATGGTGGTGATTTTTCCCCTGAAGAATATTGATTACTAAATGTGGTGTATGCAATCTGTATTTTCTGTATCTTCCTATGTCTTACAGTAGCTACCATTTGTCTTAAAAATGGCATATTTCTTTTTTTTTTGGTGATAATACTGAGTTTTATAGTTTCTTTTAGTGACTTCAGTGCCTGAAGAACACTGCCACGCCCCCATCATTTTAACAGTAGAAACAGGGAGGAAATTATTAGAATAGACTTTATTTTCTGACCATCAAATGCAAAAACTTCCAGTTCAATGAAATTTTATGATTAAACTGTGCTAAAGCCACGCAGAAAGGTCCGTATTTAAAACTGGTCTTGTGAAATTTCCTTATGAAATCATGATGTTGTCTTCTAAGAATTTGTATATGTGCAAATTTTAACTAACGAGAAAACATGTAAAAGTTACATTGTCACATTGAAATAATTGTTGTGATGATCATTTAGATTGTTAAACGTATTTGTCAAAATTCTGATCCTAGAAAAAGTTGGGATGTAGGTTGAATTCTTTTTTCTTTTTGTTTGTTTGTTTTGCCTTTACCACTCAGTCAGTTTTATAGTTTTATGTCTAGCTTGCTGTAAATAATCTCCAGTAAGGTATTTATTAATAAAATTCATCTTTATTAATGAAGTTCATCTGTCCCAGAGTCTGTACGTTTTAATAGGAAAAAATTTTTAAACTGACAAACCTGTGACACCCGTATTTCATCAATAGTGACTGAAATTTTAAGTTACTGGAGTAGTAGGCCCTGCCCAGTACCCTCTATAATTGAGCCATGACATTTTGTTTAATTCCTATATATGCCTTGATCAGAGTTGATAGTTAACAAATTCTGTTTGATCGTCTTTGGGACTGACAAACCATAATGCATTCATCATCTTCTCTGTATTGTGACTTAAATTTTTGTAATTAAAATACTCCTCAAAATGGTGATAAAATCTAAATGGATTGAGATTTTTAAAAGATCAGGTATGTCAGTCCACATAAGGAGATACAAGCAGAATGAAAGCTATTCAGGATGTTCTGATTGTTCACTTCTATTCTGTACTACATCTGTAAAACTGAAGGGGACAGTTACATTTTCATGTCAAAAGTTGCAGCATGTTAAGGATTTTTTTTTTTCTGTCTTTAGCTTGTTGGGGGTCTGAACAGCTTTTCACAGTGTGATTCTATGAGAAACTTATTTTCACTGTGATTCTATAAGAAACTTATTTTACCCATGCCTCTCTTGTGCTTTCTGATTTTGGTTTAGTTGAGCTTGTGAAAACATAATTCTAAAACCTTACAAGTTCAAACCAATAATTAAATAGAATTAGCAAGATTCTAAGTTGAGAACTCTTTTAAGACAAGTACAGTTTTGTTGCTTTTCAATATGTATTGCTTGAATTAAACCAGGGGCCAAACATGTAAATAAATGAGGCAAGTGAGGCAGGTGGGGACTGTGAGAAAGCAGAGAGAGGATGCCCTGTATGTAGGGAGTAGCTCATAGTTAGCTCCCCTTTACTGTGGGTATCTAACACTCTGAGTCCAGTGTTGTCACATCTTCTAAGTTTTCAAGAGAAGCTGGAATTCTCTTTTGCTTTTGTTGTTGTTGTTAAATCTCTTAATTTTTAAATGTTAAAAACAAATTTGAATTTGGAAAACAGCAAACCAAACAACACATGTGAGCCAGTTTTGATCTCAAGATACCAACTTGTGATCTCTGAACTTGATTAACAATGTATTGTCTCTAGATACTGAGAATTTCATTAATAAGTGCATAAACATTGACACTTCTAAGGTGATTGAAAAATGTTGAGTACTTTAATTATATGTCTTCTCATCTTGAAGTTAGCTATTAATTTTTGGTGAATCATTTAACGGTTGTGCAATTTAAATTTTCAGCTGAGTTCTGGTTTAAATGACAAAAAAACTATAAATTGAGAAGGGCCTGAATTAATTACTCTTTATTACAATGTATGATTTTTTAATGATCCTTTTGATGGGTATTCTCTGAATTCATATGTTATATTCAGTTATACAATATCCAAAGGCCCTCCCTTTATATATATATTTATTAAAAATGAGTCTTAAAGATAGACTAACCATTGGTAGCCAATAAGGAGGCATTTGTCTAAAAATTACTCCTCTCCATGAAATAGAACTATACTCGTTGAAACTCTGATTAAAACAAAGGGTGAAATTCTCATGTGATGATATTTTACTCTTTTTTTCATACTGGCTTATCTTAATATTTGCTTGCTGAATAGGTAAATGCATTATTGGTGATAACCAGATACTACAGTATTTGTGCTTTGAATCAAAATCAACATTTTACTTTCTGTAGTAACTTCTAATGTCCTTCTTGACCACCATTCAGTTTTCGTAATTCAGTTTCTATAGGTGACCCTACTTTCCAAAGCATTTGCTTGACAAAGGGAAACAATTGATCTTTTGAGAATTGCTGGTCAAAACAGAAATGTGAACTGAATTTTCACATCTTAGAGTTATAGTTACCAACAGGGAGGAATGGACCTGAAGCATGGACCTTTTTGCATATCATGATTTGGTTCTCTTGGGAGGATGGAGATTTACAAATATCTCTGAGTGGTACACATGTGCTCTCACTGTCAGGGCCAGACAAATTTAGTTTCAGTGCTTTCTTTGTTCCCTTCCCCATCTCAAAATTATTCCCTTCATATCATCTCTTTAATCCATACAAATATATTCACAGTAGTATTTTTGAAAAACTAACTCTCACAGTAAAATATGGGTATCTAAAACTATTTTAATATGTTACGTCTCGTAAGGATTTTTGCAACCAGGAGGATAAGGCAAAGGAATACATTTCTCTCAGTAGATTTCAAACATTATTAAATGAGAAGTGTTTTGTTTATTTTTTTGATTCTTAAACAGTAAAGCTGTATCTTCTTAGCACCTTTTAAATTATAGCATTACCATGTTGTTATGTTTTGGTGATGAACTGTGGATGCATGCTGGTACCCAAATATTATTGTAAAGAATTTTATGTATTAGTATCAGTCACCTACATATAATAATAGCTAGTCTTTATTGAGTGTTTACCATGTGCCGGGGACTATTTTAAGTCTTTCACATATAGTATTTAATCCTTTCAGCAATCTATGAAGTAGAAACTATTTTTATCCCCATTTTCAAATGATGAAAGCCAAGGCTCAGTATGCATTGTTAGAGGCAGAGCCCCAGTGTTCAGACCCCAGGTGGTCTGGTTCAGGAATTCAGATTTGCAACTGCAATACTCTGTTGCCTTTACATAGCAATACAGAACAGTGATGTGTGTCTGTGTATGTTCTCAGTATATTTAGTGTATGTATACACACATATACATATACATATTCTAATTGTATATGTTTATATATGTCCCTATACTGTATATGAATGAATATGATCAGAGGTGGAGTCTATATAATGACAGTTGAAATGTGAGCCATACATTGTCTGACAACCCCAGATGCTGGGTAGTTTGATGTTATATTGATCAAATGTCTATGTATTTAAATACAGTATTAAATTCAATTATATGTGATTATATGTGTAGAAATAGAAAACAGATTTTCTCCAAGAGATAAACTCAGACCTACGTAAACACACTTTCTCTGATAACTACACGTTCTATTCATTTTTTCTTTATTTTAAGTCAAGAAGCCTGAAGTGGGTCTTAGAAGGACATGGTATTGGTATAATTTTCACCAATCCATTTTCAGATACCCTAAAAATTATCCTCTGGCAAGCTATTTAAGTGTCTGAATTCTCTCTTTTGCTGCATTTACCCTAGTTGAATAAGTGGTGGTAACTTTGGCTCAGAAATTTTGTTTCTAGGGGAGATTATCTTTGAAGATAGATGTTCACAATATAAATAGGGGAGAAAAACAGTGTATGTGTTACATCTAGCCTATTAATCCTAATTTTAGTTTCAAGTTTGACACTTAATAATGTACTTTTAAAATATACAACTAGTATTTGTTTATAGCAGAGGCATGCTTTATGTAATATATCCACAAAAATTGGGGAAACTAAATGACCAGATTATGGAGAACAGAGCCAAATATCCAATACTGATTTGTCATAACACTTCTGTGGATTATGATTTTCTTATTTGTGTTTGCTCCTGGGCTTTCACTAAATTTAGTTTGGTTTACTTTCTTTGCTTCATAGCAAAATTTAATAACAAATAGGACTGTACCACAGTTTTCTTATGAACATAAAAAAGCAGGCAGGTTTTGATTCCTAATATATTCAGATGCTCTACATAAGGGAAACTGACATGTTTTATTTTCTAACTTCCCAGTATATCAACTGCAACAAGAAGCCCCTCATCCTCGGAGAATTACCTGTACTAATGAGGTGGGTGTAATGAAACCATTACAACGAAATGTCTCTCAATCATTTGTTTCCCAAACTTTGACCTTCCTCAGTGACATGGTTATTTGTGGGATTAACTTTTGATGCTACTTAGCATCATAAAATTGTAACTTGAATGCATTTTTCTTAACATTCTTCTCACTTGAAATAACTACCACTTTTTAATGGACTGTTTGGAACACAGGATAGAATAAGACAGTATAGTTTTAAGTGACGTTAGTATTCTTTTCAGTGAATTTTTACATTCTTCCATTTTTTAGTGTTTTATTCTTTACATTTTAAAACAGAGTTTGAAGGCATCATTGTAGCATTATTGAAGTAATTTTTCCATTAAAAAAAAGATCTAAATCATGATTTTAAAAAGCAAAAGTCAAAAGCAAAATCATGGACAGTTCACCAAAAGAGATATGACATATATGACATGACAGTATATGAAAAGATGTTCAACTTCATTAAAAATAGAAATGCAAATTAAAATACACAGTGACAAATTTCACTTTTCAGATTGGCAAAAGTTCAAAAACATAGAATATACCCCTTAGCTGGTAAACCTGTGAGGAAATAGGCACGCATGTATTGCTGATGGGAATGTGAAATGCTACAACTTTATGAGAGTTTTGTAATATCTAACATCTGCATTTACCCTTTGACCTACCAGTCCAAATTCTAGAGATTTACTCTGATGAATTGCCTGTACAAATATGGAATAGCATGCGCTCAAAGTTTTTCATTGTAGGATTATTTGTAATAGCAGAATATTGGAAAAAATCTAAATGTTCATAGGCGACTGATTGAATAAATTATAATACTAAAAAGAAGAAGGAAGATTTCTACGAGCTGATATGGAATGATTTCCATATGCAAGATGTATATATAGTAATTATGGTCCCTTTTTAGTAATAAAGAAGGGAAAATAAGAGAAAAAGCTTATTTTTGCAAAAGAGAGACACAGGAGAGTTAACCCAGATACGAGTGAAATAGTTTTCCACAAGGAGGGGGTGAGGATCAATGTAGAGGGGATAAGGATGGAAGTGAGATTCCTCTGAGGGTGTGTTTTTATATAGTTTTGACTTTTGAACTATGCAAGTGTTTCACATATTCAAATATCCAAATTAAATTAAAATGATTTTAAAAACCCTAAAATTGAATACAGATAGAAACAAATGAACCTAACAAATTCATAGCATAATCACTCAAAATTAATTTAAGTAGTTTTTAAACATATTATTTTGGCTATACAAATATAGAGGGAAATATTCTAAGATCCATAACCTACAAAAAGATCTTTTAACTATAGTTATTAGATTTGTTGTTGTTAGTGGTACTTGTTTAGAAATTCTGCAGTTATTTTGTTATAGGATAGAGCAAATAAATAATTATATTGGATTTTAGGGAACCAAGGTTTTTAGGAGATATTAATATGGAATAGGGGAAATTGAGAGGTACCCTGTGGTATTGAATTTGAGGTATTAATAAATACCTATGACATCATAGATTTTTAAAAATGTATTTTCCATCTCAGTTTATGGAAAGGGCTTAGAAGCAGTGATGCCCCAGTAAGAACGAATAAACCCAGTGTCCAAATTTTAGTTTCCAAATACTGTTTGCTACTAAAAGGAGCCAGTGCTCCTTAGAGAAATTCCTGATTGTAGAATATGGGGCAGAGAGGTCCAGGAACATCTTATGTCAGAAAGCAAGAAGGGCTCAAAAATGGATGAGGATGTGTCAAAAACACATAGGAGCCCACTTGAAGAGTTCCCAAAAGCAAAATTTGGGACCATTTGACATCAAAAAGAATAATGATAGTAATGAATTACGACACATTGAATGAAAAAAGAATGTGTAAGTCTATAATGATACTTACAAAAAAACCTATCCCAATACAAAGAGGGAAAAGAAAGGGGAGAAAATTGTTCTTTCCAGCACTAGTGCCTAAAAATGTAGAAAGAATGATAATGATTTGCACTGATAATTGAGTCAGGCAAGGATTACCACTAGACGTTAAAACATTGAATAAAAGGTTGTAGGTAAACAGAATAATCACATGGTCTTGATTATTTATGAACTGCAAAGAGAAAAATATTTTCATCTTTATAGTGGAGAAGTCTAACAGTCACACCTTTAGTCAGGTGATCAAATTTAGCATTACCTGCAATGGGACAGACTGACACGTGTCTCCTAAATGATGCAATGAAACATACACAACATCATTGATGTAGTATTTCTGCCTAAAATGTTTAACTTAAATCTGTTTATGAAGTATAAGTCAGACCAATCCAGAATGTGTACATTCTGTGAGACAACTGTTCTGGGCTTTTAAATAATTTCATTTTCATAAAAGAAATAACAGTTGTGGGACCATTCTAAAGTAAAGGAGACTAAAGAGGCATGCCAACCAAATGCAATGCATGCACCTTGATAGAGTTCTGGTTTTATACATATATATATGTTTTTTTTTTTTTAAAGCTACACATTCTGGGTACAGTTGGAGAAATTTGTGGACTATATATTAGGTAATATAAAGTCGTGGTAACTTTCTTATGATATACTGTTGAAAAGAATTGCGTCTTCATTGTTTAAAAAAATGTTGAAATGGATTTTGTTATTGTGACATCTGGTTTAAAAAAACATTAAATAACTCTGAAAGCACATAGTCACAAAGGAATGAATTTACAAAATTAGGCAGGGATTTCATGAGATTACCTTTTATTTATTTATTTTTGGCTGCATTGGGTCTTCGTTGCTGCGTACAGGCTTTCTCTAGTTGCAGTGAGCGAGAGGCTACTGTTCATTGCGGTGTTTCCGCCCGCCCCCCACCCCCACACCTACCTCCTTAACCACTCCTTCTCAATCCTGGAAGGGCGTCAGAATCACCTCTAGATCCTTTAAAAACATACGTATGTTCAGGCCCCTTCTCAGACCTTTTGAAGTATGATCTTTGGTAACGGAGCTCAGAAATCTGTATGTATAGGAAGTCCACAAATGATTCTGACCTACAGAGCTGTTAAGTCAGCACACTTTTCTTTAAAATCTTTGAAAAAAGAGGATACTTCATGCATGCCCTGGTATGGAGTAATCTCCTGGAGGGAGACCTGGAGTACTCAGCCCTCCCACAGGTGAGTCATCACCAGCTAGGTACTGAGGCAGCACAGAGACCAGACTCCATTTGGCCCTTTACTCATCTTTGAAGATTCTACTGTGTTGCCCACTGCTGCTGAGACTGGTATATGTTTAGCACTGCAAGTCTTTAGTTATGATATTGCAAAAAATAACATCTTGAAGATGTTTTGACAAATAAATTTGATTTTTGAGTTATTCCTGAGAGAGTTAAAAAGAAAGTTCCAAGGAGTTTCTGAGGAGAGATTGTTCAACTAAGCTTCTACATTGCTGATTTTGCTTTAGGTAGTTACTTGTGCTACTACTTTATCTGCTTATTAGCAAATTGAAGTTTTTCTTCTTCATTTATCCTTGTCTGCTAGAAATGCTTGTCATTTTCCACCCGTACAGGTTCTGATGACTTCACTTTACTCATCCTCTCAAATATTCATCTTTGAACTAAGATGAGCTCTTTATTCATGGGCATAAAGAGAGACGATTAGTAGAAATGGACTCGTGTTTTTCCATTACATTTCTTTTTTGTTTGTTTGTTTGTTTGTTTTTGCGGTACGCGGGCCTCTCACCGTTGTGGCCTCTCCCGTTGCGGAGCACAGGCTCCGGACGTGCAGGCTCAGCGGCCATGGCTCACGGGCCCAGCCGCTCCGCGGCATGTGGGATCCTCCCAGACCGGGACACGAACCCGTGTCCCCTGCATCGGCAGGCGGACTCTCAACCACTGTGCCACCCAGGAAGCCCTCCATTTCATTTCTTAATCATGTCTTAGTTCACTATGATGATCCACCATTTTCTCTGTTTCAGAGAACTGTCAGAATTGTCAACTATCGTGTATTGAGGGCTATGATTCGTATAGGACAAGTTTAGAAGCTTGAATACCAATAGTTTGTCAAAGGTCCTGTTTCAGTAGAATCATAGGATGTTTTAAGAGACCATCCAGTCCAACATCTATACCGTATCTCTGAGATAGCTTTGTGTCTTCCAGGGGAATTAATGACTTCGTTGTAGCCATTCTGTCTTCAAAGAGCTCTAGCTGAAAGAAGGTTTGTTCTTCAGCTGTACTAAATGCTGTCTCTCTGAACCTTCTAGTTTCAATTCTAGTTTTGTCCTTGGACTTTTGCAGAATCAGTCAAATCCTTCCCCACATAACAACCTTAGGAAACTTAAACTTCAACCTTTAGAAACTTGACGCTGCACCTAAATTTCTCTTCTCAAGCTACAAAATGAGTTACTCAAAAGCATTGTTCTCCAGAATAGACATACCAATCACAACCAAATACGTTATTGAGAGAGTTGGCAAAGACCTGAATCATAATCACTTGTCTGAAACTGGGTCTTTTCCTGTTTCCTTTCCCCTCTTCTAGTGCCAGTTCATTTAATTCTGTTCTGTTCCTGGCCTCTTAGGTAAACTTACCTTTACATTTTATTTTATTTGATAAGAATACTGGTGAAAGACAGCAGAATCTTCTAAGAGAGTTATTTAAAATAACTAGAAATTAATATTTCTGAAGGACGCTTTAAGGTCCAAAAGCCACCTTTAGTAAATGAGTGCACAAAGGCATCCTGCCAGGCATTTGGGGATATCCATAACTGTTGCAGTGCTTTAAAGCAATTCTGTGATTAGTATTACAGAAAGATAATCTATCATGAAACTACATCATTAAAATAATCTCTGCCTTATCTTGTTTCTGTATTAAAAGTTATCTGTGTTCACTTCAAGATGCTCTTAAATCAAAGATCTTTCTGAATCTAAAGGCTTTTGTAGGCAGTCTCGTCTCAGTAATTATAAAGTGTTTCATGTTACTAATTTTATTTTTAATTTTTTTTTTTTATTTTAAACATTTTATCAAGAAGGCACTTTTTTAAAAAAAATACAGCAGGTCCTTATTAGTCATCAGTTTTATACACATCAGTGTATACATGTTAATCCCAATCTCCCAATTCATCCCACCCCCACCCCCCTGCCGCTTTCCCGCTTCGTGTCCATACGTTTGTTCTCTACATCTGTGTCTCAATTTCTGCCCTGCCAGCCGGTTCATCTGTACCATTTTTCTAGGTTCTGCATATATTCGTTAATATACGATATTTGTTTTTCTCTTTCTGACTTACTTCACTCTGTATGACATTTTTGATTTGCATTTCTCTAATAATTAGTGATGTTGAGCAGCTTTTCATATGCTTCTTGGCCATCTGTATGTCTTTGGAGAAATGTCTATTTAGGTCTTCTGCCCATTTTTGGATTGAGTTGTTTGTTTTTTTTAATATTGAGCTATATAAGCTGTTTATGTATTTTGGAGATTAATCTTCTGTCCATTGATTCCTTTGCAAATATTTTCTC
>NW_020175831.1:2647820-2706978 GCF_003031525.2 Neophocaena asiaeorientalis asiaeorientalis | reverse complement strand
TCTCTCTCTCTTCTTCTGGGACCCGTATAATGCAAATGTTGTTGTGTTTAATGTTGTCCCAGAGGTCTCTTAGGCTGTCTTCATTTCTTTTCATTCTTCTTTCTTTATTCTGTTCCACAGCAGTGAATTCCACCATTCTGTCTTCCAGGTCACTTATCAGTTCTTCTGCCTCAGTTCTTCTGCTATTGATTCCTTCTAGTGTAGTTTTCATTTCAGTTATTGTAATGTTTATCTCTGTTTGTTTGTTCTTTAATTCTTCTAGGTCTTTGTTAAACATTTCTTGCATCTCCTTGATCTTTGCCTCTATTCTTTTTCTGAGGTCCTGGATCATCTTCACTATCATTATTTTGATTTCTTTTTCTGGAAGGTTGCCTATCTCCACTTCATTTAGTTTTTCTGGGGTTTTATCTTGTTCCTTCATCTGGTACATAGCCCTCTGCCTTTTCATCTTGTCTCTCTTTCTGTGAATGTGGTTTTTGTTCCACAGGCTGCAGGATTGTAGTTCTTCTTGCTTCTGCTGTCTGCCCTCTGGTGGATTAGGCTATCTAAGAGGCTTGTCACCTTTTATTTTTATTTAGGAATTTTTTGTTCTGCTCATTTCCCATTTTTTCTACCCATGATATGCTATCATAAAAGAAATGTTACCTACTAAATATAGAAAATTAGAGAAAGCAAAGCATATAATTCAGCACAAGTACTAATGTAAAATCATGTCTTACTTAGTCATATTGACTTCAACCAGTTTTAGTCTGAAAAAAGTTCATTGACTGTTATTATGCACTTTAAAAACTTAGAAATAAGCGTATTAATGTTTATATGCACATAGCATAGTCTTGTTATTGCATATAACATTTAAATTCGCAGTTTGATCTGTTTGCAGGGAAACTCGTTTGTGATAATTCATAATCATTATTTGTGTGATTTCAGTTGAATTGGTTGTAAGGTGCTTGTATTGCTGACTAATCCTTTATTTTGATGATTACTGTAATGCTGCACTGTCTGTGAGTTTGAAAAGACCATTTCCAAGTCAGTTCTTAAATAACGATATCTAAGACATCCAAATGCTGTAGTTGGGGAGGAGACACTTCTCCACCCTCTTAAGTTTAGTGGCTGGGGCCTACAAATTAAACTTACAAAAGAGACATTAACAGGAGAAAAGATTTATTTCGTATGCATTTGGGTAAGGAGGGGCTCACAGCAGATAAATAAAAGCCCCAAAGAGGCAGTTACACCCAGGGGCTTTTATGCCATTTTAATAAAGGGTGTTAAAGTGTGCACAAGAGACAAAGGAAAAGGGAGTCTAGGCTTCTGAGGGAGGTGGTAAATTGTGGGAAGGTGATTAGGAAATGTATAGTAAATGAGGGTTGTTTAGTAAGGGTTATTATGCAGATTCAAGTCATCTTGGGTGTCTTTCAAGTCCTTCTGTTCTCCTCCTTCTGCTTTGGGAGAGGAGGACACCTTTACAAGGGGAAATTAAATCTGTGCCCTACATTTAGGCCGAAATGTGGAGGGCAGGTTGCTCCTCTTGTGTTTGCTCTTTCTTAATTGCCTTCAGCTCAAAATAATCCTTATGCTAAAGAGGCATATCTTGGGGTGGCATATTCTGATCCCCTTCACTATCTAGATATGAGAAAAAAAGAATTATTTTAAATTTGAGTTTTATTTGACATTCCCGTTATAAAAATGCAGAAAAGATATAATTGGTGTGTGAATTTTATTTTGGACTTACTGCTTATTGTACTGTATAACAGTACTGTATTAATCAACAGTGTTTACTTAATTTCTTTTAATTCAAGATTCTTTTGCATAAAGGAAAATAATTATTCAGCAGTATAAGGCCAAAATCAATTATGTCATCAAGATGATTACTTAGGTAATCAATGGAAACATATTGTGGACTAATGCAGGAGCATCAAATAAATAATCAGTATTTGTCTTGGGTTGTAACACTTACTGAACCAAACTTGGGTCCACTCACCCACATAGCAAAGCCAACTTATTGACACTGGGTTGTGGTAAAGAGAAGTACAACGTTTATTGCATGGCTAAGCAAATAGAACGGGCACCTCATGGTCAAAAGAACCGAACTCGCTGATGGCTTTCAGGGAAAGTATTTTAAAGGCAGCATTTTGGGTGAGTGCTGCAGGGTGCATGGCTTTCTTCTGATTGGCTGGTGGTGAGGTCATGGGGTGGTGTTTCAAGAATTTTAATCATCAACCCTCTGATTCCAGTCAGTCTAGGGTCTGCATGCTTGTGGTCAGCACATAGTCACCATCCTCCATCTGTGTATGGGTCTTAGTTCCTGCAGAACAACTCAAAAATATATGTCAGATTGTTGTGTATATCCTTTGAGGAGGAACTAGAACTCTATTGCTGAACTATGTTTGTTGACTGATTTTCCTCTGCATTTCTTCACATCCCTAATTAGTAGCTGTTTGAGTCTGTTCCTTGGAACTCAGGAAAGGGCCTGGGAGACTGAAGCCTTTTTCTACAAACAAGAAATGGGGGTTATGGAGAAGCTTTTGTACCTGGGAGGGCCCTGCTCAGTTTCAACACCATTGGGCTGCCACACCACTTGGGGCCACCACCAGCCCCTCAGCCTTCACTACTTGTCCAGGATTTTCATCAATGAGTAGAGTGTATTCAAGAACTTTCCTCTTTTTACCTCAGTCACATAGGCCTGATAAAGTATTTTACCTTCAACCACCTGCAAAGATCTCGTGATTTGACGGAAAGGCCATGATCTCGTCTTCTCAAGATGTTGCGGGCCCCCATTCTAATGTGTCTGAGACTCCACTGTTAGGTTGTATGGAAGTTAATCTTGATTTCTGTTTTTTTAAAGGTGACGTTCTTTATTAAAAAAATTTTTTTACAGACACTACTAAAGTCCCTTTTTTGCTATTCCCTTGGGCCCCTCAGTTCAGTTACCTCCTAGCTTCCTATAGGTACCATTTGAATTTGGTATATATTTTTCCAGATATCTCTCTATGCTATAAATATATATTATTGCATGTGCATGTGCTTTTCCTAAGTGGTGTCATACTGTATTACTTATTTTATAGCTTATAACTGTACTATTCAATAGTTTGTCTTGGTGACCTCTTCATGTTAGTTCCTGTAGTTCTACATCATTCCTTAAAACCATGCATGTTATTTATACTATAAAGCAGTTTAGTTATTCCCCTATTGGTATATATTTACTTCAATTTTTAAAATGACTGTGAACAGTGCTTCAGTGAACATTCTTATATATGTTTTCATGTGTACATGTGCGAGTGTTCCTGTACAGTAAATACTGAGGGTTTGCACATTTTTAGTTTGAATAGACACTGCAAAATTGTTCTTCTGGATAACATTTCACCATATAATACTGTAGAACCGTAAATTAATTATTTATGACCTAAACATTGAATTTTTTTCTCAAAAGCAAAAGTTTGCTTTCAAACAAAAGTAGATGCATGACCCTACTCTAATAAGCTCTGGACCTAAAAATAGAATAGCCATCCTCTGTAGCTATAGGGACCAACTGGTATATTTTTAGTACACTGAGTTTTATGAGCAGAGAAATTATGCAATAAGACCAAATCAGGTGGAATTTACTTTGAGAATATAAATAACCTGACTACAACCTCAGCAGACAACAGAAGATTCCTGAAGGGTAAAGTATTATTTAAATATAACATTCAGGAAGAGGTAAAATCGTGTCTCTCCTACAGAAATGAAGATGAACATGTGTTAAAACTGTATTTTCTCACCACAACAAGAGAGAAGCCCGTGAGCTGCAACGAAGACTCGACGCAGCCGCCCCCGCCATAAAAATGTATTTTCTCATGTGATATGAGTAAACCAGGCAGATGTTAATAATCAGTTCAAAGGGAAAAGTCAAAATAGGAATTTATAGGAATTCAAGGAATGTTGAGATGAATTGTAGTTAAAGACAAAACCTGTTTTTCCCCCGAGAAGGGGTAGGGAAGAAGTCAGTAAAACCACTACCACACAGGAAAAGTGTGTGTGTGTGTGTGTGTGTGTGTGTGTGTGTGTGTGTGTGTGTGTGTGTGTGTGTGTATGTGTATCAGTTACCTACGTCTTACAGAGTTCTAAAATAGCTCAAAGACAATGATCTGGGCTACATAAGCCAGCAGTGTATGCTATATATCATGCATTTCATTGAAATACAAAATTTATTTATTCAAGACAAATAAATATCTCAAGTTTGCTGAAGCAGTACCAGACCTTGATGACCTGTGGATAGGTAACCTAGACTTGGTAGTCAGGCTCTGTGTAGAGGTGAAGGGAAGACAGTCACTGAAAGGATAGACTTTGAGTTTAGCTTTGGGAACTGCCATATTTAACTAATTCAGATGAGTCAGTGTCAAATAGACAGAGGGTTTGGGCCCTTCTTGCTATTCCTGAATAAGAATCCCAGTTTTACCTTAGGCTCTACCAAGAAACCTTGAACAAGTTCTCTAACCTCTCTGATTCTCAGTTTTCTTCATCAATAAAATGAGAATGATAATACTATCTTAATGAGGATGCAGTAGAATAATTCATCTCATTGTGAGGATTAAGTGATCTCCAAATGTAATTATAGCACAAAGCACAAACTCAATAAATGTAGTCCATGGTGTCACCCAGGTACCTCCTCGGGAAAGCTTATTCCATTCCTGTCAGGACCCAGTTTAAATGTCGTCTCAGAGAGGTCTTTCCTGACCATCCAACTTAAATACCTCGTTAGTCCTCACTTTTCTGTTACTCATTCTTATTTTCATTACAGCACTTATTTGTGTTCGTTTGTTTCATTTCTTTAAACTTATTTATTGTCTGTCATCATTAGAAAGTCTCAGAAGAGTAATGACTTTTTGTCATATTACAGGTAGGACAATGCTTATCACTTATTTGCCACTAAATAAATGTTTCTTGAATGAACAGGGCAAATATTTTAAGTCTACCCTAGTAAAAATTCCTTAGAATCTATTCTCCTGGACCTTTCTTTAGGTACAATGAGCACACCAGCCATGAAAAGCTAGGGGAGATAAACTGTGGTGAGGGAAGAGCTGATGGGAGAACAGAAGGGCAAGATTATATGGAGATGTTAACAGAATGGAGAATATGGTGTAACAGGAAGGGAGAGGATGGGAGAGAAAGCCACAATCTGTTCTGACACAATCGTGGCATTAAGTTTTTGGATGTTTCATTTTACCTTTTGGATAAAGTGATGTAAGTATTTTTTCAGATTCATAAAATCCTAGAAATGAAAGATAATTTAGTCTGACTCTTTTTACACACACAGTGTTTTATAGATAAGAAAAAGGTCTGAGAGATGAAGTGACCAGTCCAAATGGCACAGTCAATCTGCTGATAGGACTGGGACCCCAGACTCTGATTTTTCTAATCTTATTCTAATTCTTTTTCTTAATATATGCTTTAGTTTGTCACATATTCAGAATGTTGAGTTATGTTCTAAACATTTCCATTTTCACAAATATCCTTTTTTCTCTTTCCCAATAGGTAGAAAATAGACCAAAGTATTACGGAAGAGAGTAAGTATGGATTATCAGAAAACATTTTGTAGATTGGAATGTATAAGAGAGACAGGTAAATGGATGCTTTTAGTAAAACAATAAAAGCAAGAGGAAGGAGGTATTCAAGTTTGAATGAGTTAAATTATTTTTCTGATTGTAAATGTAATTGTTGTAGTTGGTGAAAATATAGAAAATAAAGATAAGTGTAGAGAAGAAAATAGCATGGGAAAATGTGTACGTGATAATGTTAAAGATGCAAGCCATATATGTAAATAAATAATGCTAGATGTATATATATGAGGAAAAGTATATATTTGATTGTATGTGTTTATTAAGCATATAGATACATATACATACATGTATGCATGTAGTAAGGTATGGTGGTTTATTCTACATTTATACTTTTATTTTCCAAATTTTCTGTAAGTAAATTCATGCTACCCAGAAATAACTAATGTTAACAGTTTGAAGTATTATCTTCTGAAGATCTATTTTCTTAATGGTTTTTACAAAATTGAGTTATTATACATATACTTTTTATAGCCTGACTTTTCCATTTAATATTAATAATGAGCATTTTTCTATTTTATGAAAAATGTAATAATTTTTAAAGTCCTTAATTCTTCTGATTATTTTAAAAAAATAGAAATATAACCCTTCGAGGAAAAGAATAAAAATCACCTATAATCCCATCATTACCCAAATAAAATCATTTGTTTTTCATGGCTGAAGATCATATCAGATAAACAATAATGTATATAACAAATATTTTAAAATTATCTAAAATTCTGTTTAAGTTTTCAGGACTCTTATGAGTAGAACCTAGGTGCTTAGGAGTTGAGGGGAGACACTGGTGTTCTTTATGGTTATACCATAATTTAGTCATTTCTCTGCTTTTGGCATATAGGTTGACTTTAAACGATAGTATTAAAAGTAACACTGTAAGAAATACCTTAGTGCATTAATCTTTTTCTGGGGCGGAAATTTTGGGTCAGCTGGTATGAATAATTTTAAGAGTCTTTAAATACCATCATCAAGTTGTGGTCCAAAATTTGTTTCCTTGAATGAGATTTTCTTGTGAATTAATTGAGTTTTTAAAAACAAGGAGATACTAAATTTTACTAACTTTATTAGTTTGTGTCATGTAAACTTAAAATAATATACCAATATGCTAATCTAATATATGTGTTATTACCACAGATAGGTTACTGTCTTCTTACTCCTACAGAATCAGAGTGGACCTGGTTTTGAAAGATTGAGGAATTTAAGGAGATAAGAAATTCTAGGAGCCCATTGTTAAACCTCCTTGTTCTAATTGTCATGATTTGAGCGTATGTACTACAAAGTGCTTTAAGACTTAAATTGAGAAAGACCGAACCTCTCCCATGAGAAAAATTTCAAAAAGTTGCCACTTGAGCCCTCGTAAAGTTCTTAAATTATTAAGGTGCTATTTCAGGGCCTTTTCAAAATATCATTCCAAATTCAAGGGACTGTTGGGTTTTTTGTACCTTTAAAAGCTACGGTCTCATGTGAGCAGTTGTTCAATTCAGTTTTCTTTGAGTTAATGAAAGGACATAATATTTGTGTAAGTTCTTTATAAACTGTACATCACCATACGAATATAAGGTGGTTTTATATTTTTAATATTAATCATTAGTTACCACGGCTGTTTTTTAATTTTTCAGTGTTTTATGTCAGAATGTTATAGGTTGAATCTACTGTGTTTGTATAAGGAGTGTGTTATTTTTGTTTACTCTTCTTCCTCCTTTTTTCTCTGTTAATCAAAAATAGGGTTTTAGCAGGGAGTGAAAGCGAGTATTACAATTGTTTGCTTTTGGCTTGAGTATGCGGTGGTGCACATCATGCACATTATTGAGCAATCATGCCAATTAAGGGCAGCCCAGGGTACCTGGAAAATTGCCAACTTAGACTCTGAGCCAAAATTTTTGGAGCAATGCCACTGGTGTGAAGAAAGGAAGTGGGACACATTGCTGAGTGTTTTTTAGCATGTCCATATGGTCAGGCAGCTACATAAGAAGGGAATTGTCCTCTTGAGACAGGTGGTTGGTCTTCGGTAGATGGATGTGAATTTTGATTCCGTGATTGTTAAATGGATTGGAGAGCTACTTCGGTGCTGTTCTTATCACCACAGAGAAGCTGGCCCCGGGCCAGGCCCAGAGAAACACAAGCATAGTTAAACCCAACTGCTCCCCTTCAATTTTATGGCAGTACTTTGTCTAGAAATCAACAAGAGAAGGTGGGAGGTTTTGTTTTATCTTGTTTTATTGAAAAAGGTGGAAAGCATGCAGTTTCTGAATTGACTTTGTTTCTTAGGTTTCATGGCATGATCTCCCGAGAAGCAGCAGACCAGCTCTTGAGTGTAGCTGAGGGGAGCTACCTCATTCGGGAGAGCCAGCGTCAGCCAGGAACCTACACTTTGGCTTTAAGGTTGGTCATGGACCTGTAATTATAACTGTGCCTCATTTAAAACCCTCTTAATAGAGGGCTTTCAATTTTAAAAGCATCCAGCATGTAATTGAATTGGTTCTTGTTTTCTTGGGACCTGATTACCATTTTAATAGCTTTGAGACTCTTACAAAGTTCCTCATAAATGGTAGACTCAGTAATTAAGAACTGAAAAACTTTTAAGGCATTTTTATTGTAGCTGCTTTCTTCTATTTCATCTTACCCATTCCCTCCCATCTGTCCTGCTGTATCAGCCCCATCTATTTCTTGAATAAGGAAAGGAACTAAAGAGAAAAGACCTTTGTAACTCGTAAAATTAAAGCCGATGTCATTTCTCTTGGGTTGGCTTTTGGTTCAAGCAGCTTTCCTTGGGAACTCCTGGCTCTTTCCTATCTACTGAACTTTGCCTAGCATTTTGGCTATTCTTAGCTTACAACACAGTGGCCAGAAACAAGTATTTCCATTAACCCTGCAATAATAACAGAGCAATAATACAATAGCACGCTTATCCATTGGGCTAACCTCCTGCCAGGACTCTAACCTCATTTAATCTTCACTACAGATCTAGGATGTGTGTACAATTTCTGTCTCCACTTTACAGATAAGGAAACAGAGGACCTAGAGGTTGAGTAACTTGGCCAAGGTTATACATTTAATAATTCGTGTAGCTGGTATTTGAACCCAGACAATTTGGCTTCAGAGTCTATGCTCTTAATCACTCTACATTGCTGCCTCTCTAGAGGCTTGGAATAATTATCCATTGTCTTTGTTCATTCCTTCACTTGTTAATTCATTCATTCATTTATGCATTGTTTGGAAAAGATTTAAAAGTAGAAACTTTGAAGAAAGAGGTCAAAGAAATAACATTTCTTTTGGTAGCCACAGAGAGAGAAGAGAAAGGTAATATTATTGCTTAGGACTCTGATATGACCACGTCCAACTCCTTCTCCAATCACTTATGCCTAGGTGAGTGAGCAGGGACTGTTCTTACTCCCATCCACCAGATTTATTATTAATCTTTCTGGCAAAAGAATGGTATAATTCAGTATTTCTTCATGCTGAATTCTGAATCAATAGCATACTTGGACAGCAGAGCTTGTTAACAGGAGTTCATGGAAATCTGCTTTTATGGAAAATTATAAAGTGTAAATCCCCCTTCAGTTACTTAATTATGTTGCTTTTTCAGGTTTAAATTTTGGTATATAGGGGAAAAAATCTGGGCTGAGAATTGAAATACCTATTCATTTTGCCACTAAACGAGCTAGACGACTAATTTGGAGCAAATCACAGGTATTCTTGAAGCCAGCTGCTTCATCTTTCTATTCCTAACATTTTATAATTCTAGGATTCTACAATTCCACATATCCAAGTAGATGGTCATCTGAGTGTCTGGGGTAGATAAGCCTTGATGTACAGGCTAGTGGGCCAAAATAAGCAAGAAGGAGGTGGGGTGAAAGGAAACAAAGCAATCTGTATACTCTCTTCCTTTTCCCTTTGTTGCCGTCTCCCCACCTTCTTCTGAGATCACTGGAATTTTAACTCAGTCTCACCTCATTGCAAAGTTCAGGTACTTTCTATTATACTACATCGCTTCATAATGTGGTCACCACGCTGTTTTTTACTGAATAACACCAGCAAACGCCCTAGGGCCAAGGATTCAATGTGGAGAAAAGTAGCACCCAGATCTTCCAAATTCTTCCTCATTCCCACCCTCTCACCCTCTCTCATGCTACTCATGACTTTATAATCACTCACTGTCCACTTTGGCCCAGGAAATCCTAGAATTGGATTGAAGAATAGAGCAACATGGGATTGATGACAGTGCTTTTAATGTATAGGTCTGGGGTAACATGCAGCTTTCCTTTTGTTTTTGAAAAGCATCATAAAGTTTTTACATGGAAAAGAAATAGTGAGTAAAAGGGCTTGTGGTGGAGGTAGGGAATTTGTGAGTATGCGTGAGTAATTTACATGCTGAAATATGATTTTCTTTGTTTTGAACTAGATGTATGGTAGGGAAGTGTTAAACAGAATGTGAAATAGAAGTTGTATTGATATATCTCTTAATCTTATCTGATATTCCCCATTTCAACTAATGATTCTCCCAGTTAACATCAGTCTGTTTTTAACAGAATTCATAATCCACTGCGGTAGGGAGGCAGTTTGAATTTACAGCCATCATTGTTTATTATGCATTTGCTGTGTTAAACAAAGGCCCTAAAATTAGGAATAAGTCCTTGATTTCAAGTTGTTCCATAGTCACCTCAACCTCACAATATGTCCAAAACCGAACTCGATCAGTTTTCCTCCCAAATACGCTGTAACACCTGTATCCCTTTAATAGCTGGTGACACTGTTATTTAGCCAGTTCACAAGACCAAAAGCAAGACATCATTTTTCTTTTCTCTCAGTTCTGTTTTAAGATGTTTGTAGGCCTGGCCTTATTCATTTCGAGGCCTCCATCTTACACCATATCAAACACTATATCCCATATCAAATATATATATATTTTGCTGTTAACTTCGTTTTTTTAAATATAAATTGCTTTTGAAATTAACTTTAGATTTCCTTTTATGTTTTGGAGCCACACCTTTTTATTCATATTTTATACCTTTTCATAGACTCTGGAAAGCCCAAGGTACTGTACCTATATTATCTAATGGTTAAAAGAACTTTTTCTTCTTGCTCATCTCACACAGCCAAGCCCAACAATCTTTTATTTCTTAAGTAATTTTCAAAATTTCCCCTTCTTGGGGCTTCCCTGGTGGCGCAGTGGTTGAGAGTCCGCCTGCCGATGCAGGGGACACAGGTTCGTGCCCCGGTCCGGGAAGATCCCACATGACGCGGAGTGGCTGTGCCTGTGAGCCATGACCGCTGAACCTGCGCGTCCGGAGCCTGTACTCCACAACTGGGGAGGCCACAACAGTGAGAGGCCCGCGTACCGCAACAACAACAACAACAAAAAATTTCCCCTTCTTTTCAATCAAGCCACCTCCTGGATTAGTTTCATGAGGAAGTTACCTGTATCCAGCCTTATCCCCTCTAATGTATCTTCCATGGTACCATGAGTGATCAATCTTAAAATCTGATGCAGTGATCAGCAAAGTCGTAATGTTGAGTAGGACACAAGGTTTCAAAGGCCACACCTCCCTCTGTCACTGGCATCTCCCCCATACCTGGGGAAGCCTAACCTTTACTGATGATCTTTGTGTATAATGTGAGGTATCCAGTTTGGCAAGGATGTACTGTATATGTGGTGTCACAGTATCAATTTTTTGCAGTCAGCAAGGAGATTTTCATTGCATGGCATGGAAGGTCATCTGTGGTTGACATCTCACTTTCTTCTTCACCATCATCTTCTCTTACACGCCATCTCAGCCTGAATTTCTGGCCAGGCCTTGTTCTGCTTTTCTGCCTTGCCCACGTGGACCCCTTGGTTCAGAAAAAATGATTGTCGCTCAAAGTCTTTTATACAATGAAACACTAGACTGACACCCACATAGTTGGAGTGTGCAGTTGAAGATAAGATGCTCTCCCAGGCACTAGATTATACCTCATGAAGCATGAAGTGTTTCCTATGACTTCGAGATTTTCTGTATGTTGATTTTGACAACATTTGTATTAGTTATAGTTTAATGAGGTATCATGGCATGTATTAGCTGCAAGTAACCTAAAATAATTTAAGAAATTTTGTAGAAAACATTTTTCTTTGTATGATTTTCATAGTTTTAGAACTAATTCTTTTAAAAAAATTTTTATGTTCTGTAATTTTTCTCACTAGAAGGAAAAATTGTTCAGTGTTGTACATATGGAGTGACAAGTGAAAAAGATAGGACTGTGCATGTTTTGTATTATCCTTTTTATTAAATGTTAAGTGTATACAAAAGAATAGTTATAAGAAATATAAAATTATTAAATATCATGATACTATAACTGTAGGTTTATTCATCATAAATTATTTCCTGAATTTTCCAAATTTTTTTTCCTCTGAGCTTCTCACTTCCTGACTTTCATCTCTCTGAACTTCAATTTGGACATTTTCTATTGACCTGTCTTCCAGTCCACTAGTCCTTTATTCTGCTCTTTTTGATCAGCTGTAAATCCATTCATTGAGTTCCTAATTTCATATACTGTGTTATTTATTTCCAGAATTTCCATTTACTTTTTTTTTTAAGATTCTAATCCTCTGATGAAATCGTTTCCTGCATTTTCTCCATCTTTTCCTATGTATTCTTGAACTATAACCTATCAAAACAGTTGTTCACTATAAGTAACTGTTAGAATTACGTAAGCACCCGATGAATCCTTGGAAATAGTGAAATAAGAAGGTGAAAAGACTAGTGGAGAGCTAGAGTAAGTGGTCATGTGAAATGACCTTTTAAATATTTGGTATCTGTTTTCTCATTGCCACCACTGTACCTGATAAGAATCTGGTTCTTATCAGATAAAAATCTGGTTTTCTTTTCCTGTTTTAAAAGAAGGAAGAAGGTTGGAGTGAGGAGGGAAAATGGATACCAGTTACACAGTATAGCACAGGTAACTGCATCATCAAAAACAACAGCACATCATCCCAAAATATTTACTTTGTAACTATGAAAATAGGAATTTTCTTCACATGGTAGAAACCATAGCAAAATCAAATAAAAGAGAACCTGTTATAAAAGAGAACCCATACAGATTAAAAACATCAATAAGAAATAATATTACGTATGATTTAGGAGCTTTTATTGAGTTTTTGAATTCTGCCAGATATTATCCAATAGGTCAAAAAGGAAGACATTTAAGCTGCCTCATAAAGGTAGAATATAGGTTTGCCAGGTAGAGGATAGGATGTGATTATAAAAAAACGAGCATTTGGGGAAGAAGAAAAAGCCAAGGAAGGAATATATAGAACAGCATGGAACATTTGGTGTATGGCAGGCTGCTAGGACTCGGGGGTGCAGGAAGTTTTAGCAGTAAGTATGCCAGGAAAGGCTGGTATTTCATGCTTAAGAATTTGGACTTTATCTGTAGGAAATGGGAGTCACTGAAGACTTTTAATAGAAGAGAGTAATGGTTGAACATTTGTAATTTTAAAAGATCATTGTGGGAGCAATAAGAATAAATAAGTGGATACGGTGGTGGGAATTAAGTTTTACCAGAATTATTTGATAATTAATTTAGTAAGTAGTTTTCCTTGGGCAATGGAAAAGTGATCTTCAAAAGAGATTCTAGATACCTTATAGATTTTAAAGGGTTCCCTTTGAGGAGAAATGTTAACTCCAAATTTGGCAACCCTAGGGACATTTCTGTTGAGTCTGACTCATTTTAGCTTCTCTAAACTTGGAGAAGAGCAAGATGACACACGTGTAAGAGTCTTGATAATCTCCAAGTCCTGTGTCTAGATATTCCAGAACAGATTTTGGAAATATTCCAGAGAATGTTTCATACCCACAGTGCTTGGCACTTCCTGTTGATTTTATGCTGACCATAATGATAAGAATTATTTTGAAAAATTTTAGGTACTAGAAAACAAATGAGAATTAAAAAACTGAGAAAGCATGATGTTTAGACATATATTTTCTTTAAACAATATTTATTTGATAAGTTCTGAAGTATACCCTATGTTAATCTACAAAATAAAATTCATTATACAGGACAGTATGTAGAGTATCATACTATTTAATATATGTGTGTGTGTGTCTGTCTGTCTGTATGTATAGGGTATATATGTAAGTAGACAGCTGTCTAGAAGAATGATTGCCAGTGTTCATAGTGTTGTCTCTGAGTTTGAACTTAAAGGTAATTTTTACTTCTCTGTACCTTTCTGAGTTGCCTGATTTTTTTTCACAAAGCCATGTGTATCATTTTTACAATCAGACCAAAAAAATCAATAGGGTTATTTTCATTTTGGGAAAAATTGAAGACACTAGCTGCAACCTTGGGTCAAAGTGAAAGACAGTACCTCCTAAGTCTTTGAAGATATGACTCCAAGTGAAATGTGTCACCTTATTTAAATCATTGATCAGAAGGAGAAGGACAGCCTTGGGGGCAATAGAAAGGGAAGTCACAGAGGTGTGTTCTAGAGTCCAGGGTCTGTGGGAGAGGGGAGTCTTGACCAACATTGGCAGTACTATCTCTAGTATGGAGATGCTCATAAAGGAGCTGTGTGAGTCTCCTTGCCACTAACCATAATCAGTTGGGTTTCTTTGATGCAGTATTTCTCAGAGCCTGTGAGTATTTTTAATAGAACTATGCTGCATTTCCCAAACTCATTTGATTATGAGACCCTCTTTTTGTGGAATCTCTCTGTGAAACACTCTTTGAGAAATAGTCTATTAAACATTCGATTCACTCAGTTCCTCTTGCTCTGGGCTCCATGTTCACCAAGTAACTTTCTTTTCTCTTCTTTTTTTTTGAGGGTCTTTTTAAACTATTTTAAAAATTGAAGTATAGTTAATTTATAATGTTGTGTTAGTTTCAGGTGGACAGCAAAGTGAGTCAGTTTTATATATATACATATATATATATTCCTTTTCAGATTCTTTTCCATTATAAATTATTACATGATATTGAATATAGTTATCTGTGCAATACAGTAGGTCCTTGTTGTTTATCTGTTTTATATATAGTAGTGCGTATATGTTAATCCCAAATTCCTAATTTATCTCCCCCCACGGCCCCCACTATCCCCTTTGGTGACCATAAGTTTGTTTCTATGTGAGTCTATTTTTGTTTTGTAAATAATTTCATTTGTATCATTTTTTTAGATTCCACATATAAGTGGTATCATATGATATTAGTCTTTCTATGTCTGACTTACTTGAAATCTATCCTGTTCCATTATCTCTATGTCTGTTTTTGTGCCAGTACCATACTGTTTCAATTACTGTAGCTTTGTAATATAGTCTGAAGTCAGGGAGCATGATTCCTACAGCTCCATTCTTCTTTCTCAAGGTTGCTTTGACTATATGGGGTCTTTTGTGTTTCTGTACAAATTTTAAAATTTTTTGTTCTAGTTCTATGAAAAATGCCATCAGTAATTTGATAGGGATTGTATTGAATCTGTAGATTGCCTTGGGTAGTATGGTCATTTTAAAAATGCTGATTCTTCTAATCCGAAAACATGGTATATACCTTTCCATCTATGTCCCCTGCATTGACAGGTGGACTCTCAACCACTGTGCCACCAGGGAAGCCCTGTTTGTGTCATTTTTAATTTCTTTCATTGTATCTTACAATTTTCAGAGTACAGTTCTTTTGCTTCCTTAGCTAGGTTTATTCCTAGGTATTTTATTCTTTTTGATACAGTGGTAAATGGGATCGTTTCCTTAATTTCTCTTCCTTATATTTTGTTATTAGTGTATAGATGCAGGATTTCTGTATATTAATTTTGTGTCCAGCAACTTTACTGAATTCACTGATGAGCTCTAGTAGTTTTCTGGTAGCATCTTTAGGATTTTCTGTGTATAGCATCATGTCATCTGTGAACAGTGACAGTTTTTACTTCTTTTCCAATTTGGATTCCTTTTATATCTTTTTCCTCTCTGATCGCTGTGGCTAGGACTTCCAAAACTATGTTGAATATAAATGACCGGAGTGGGCCTCCTTATCTTGTTTCTGATCTTAGAGGAAATGCTTTCAGCTTTTCACAATTGACTATGATGTTAGCTGTGGGTTTGTCATATATGGCCTTTATTATGTTGAAGTATGTTTCCTGTGTGCCCACTTTCTGAAGAGTTTTAATCATAAATGGATGTTGAATTTTATCAAAAGCTTTTTCTAATCTTTTGAGATGATCATATAGTTTTTATTCTTCAATTTGTTAATGTGGTGTATCACACTGATTGATTTGTGGATATTGAAGAATCTTTGTATCCCTGGGATAAATCCCACTTGATCATGATGTATGCTCCTTTTAATGTACTGTTGGAGTTGGTTTGCTAGTATTTGTTGAGGATTTTTACGTCTGTAGTCATCAGTGATGTTAGCCTGTAATTTTCTCTTTTTGTGGTATCCTTGCCTGGTTTTGGTATCGGTGATGGTGGCCTCATAGAATGTTAACTTTCTGATTAATGGCTTCTGATGTGGTTCATCTACAGGGAGATAAAATTTAAAACGTATAGGCTGACTCTTAAGAGCCTTTGAGTTATTTCTCACTTTCAGTTAATAAATTAGAACTAAATGTTGGGAGTAAAGGGGAGAAAAGAAGGATAAAAATTTACCAGGTTTCTTCTGTTTGGTAAGTCAGATAGACACCCTCCCCATTTTTTTTTTCAGACCCCTTTTTGATAAATGAACCTAAAAGACTTTTTGTTAAAGTGTTCAATTGATAGAGGAAAAAAATTTTAAGACATAGTTACCTCACCAGTTCTTTTTCTTCCTGTTTTCTGATTTTTTCCCCTGTACCAAAAAAGGTTTACCTCCTACCCTAAGAGTGTTCTGAAACATGTACTTATGGCAACCAAGCACTGTTTCTATGTATTAACAAAAATTCAGCCTTTTTCTTTTATTCTAACTTTATTCCCAAGCTTGGCTTTTGCATGTGTTGTATCTTAGTCTTTTTTTTTTTAACTTTTCCCTTCTTTTAGTTATAAATAACATACCAATTCACCCATTTAAAGTGTACAAATCAGTGGTTTTTAGTGCATTCACAAAGTTATGCAACATAATCAATCTTAGAACATTTAATCACCCTAAAAAGAAACTGCATACCCATTTACAGTCATTTCCCATTTCTCCCAACCCTCCCAGCCTCAGGTAACCATTATCCTACTTTTTTATCTCTGTAGATTTATACATTCTGGACGTTTCATAAAAGTGGAATTGTGTATAATATGTGTTCTTTTGTGAGTGGCTTCTTTCCGTTAGCATATTTCCAAGGTTCATCCATGTTGTTGCACATATCAGTACTTTATTTCTTTTTATTAATAAATAATATTTGAATACTGTTCCAGTATTTGGATATATATATTTTGCTTATCCATTCATCAATTGATGGACATTTGAGTTGTTGCCACTTTTTGACTATTACAAATAATGCTACTATGAATAATACTGTGTACAAGGCTTTGTGTGTACATGTTTTTATTTCTCATGGGTATATACCTAGGAGTGAAATTGCTGGATCATATTGTAACTCTGTGTTTAACATTTTGAGGAACTGCCAAATTTTTTTCCAAAGTGGTTTTACCATTTTATAATCCCACCAGCAATGTGTGAGGGTTCTAATTTCTCCACTCCTCGCCAATACCTGTTATCATGTCTTTGATTTAAACAGTGGGTGTGACATCCTAGTGGGTATGAAGTGGTATCTCATTGTGGTTTTGATTTGCACTTTACTCTCAAATGGTACTTCATTTTTCAGATTTTATGCACAGCATGGTTTTTATTAACTGATGTTCTTTCTATTCAAACTTCAGTTCCCTCTCAAAAAGTATGCATCTATAGCAATGGGTTTAAAGCAGAAGGTAGAGAAATCAAAAAAGCGGATTTCAAGATATTTTTGGGTTTTGCATTTTTAAGGCACAGCGTAAGGCAGATTCCACCAAGCAGTTCTTTTAGGGTGGAATTGAGTTTCAAGTACATTTTCTGGCTAATCAACAGGAACTTTGATATAGGAGATAAAATTCCAACTCTCTGGCTGTCTACTCTGAAAGAGAAACTGGAATCTGACTTGTATATCTATCTACTTTAAGGTGCAGTAGGAGACATACCAGGTTCTTTTAATGTAAGGTCTGTTTCTTGGTAACCAGAGACAGCTCCAGAATGTGTTGATAATGTGCCTCCTTTCCTATGAACAAGTTGCGTACCCACGTATTTTATTAATGGGCCTACTGGTGGTTTTTTTTTTTTTTTTTGCGGTACGTGGGCCTCTCACCACTGTGGCCTCTCCCGCCGCGAAGCACAGGCTCCAGATGCGCAGGCCCAGCGGCCATGGCCCATGGGCCCAGCCGCTCCGCAGCTTGTGGGATCCCCCCAGACCGGGGCACGAACCCGCGTCCCCTGCATCAGCAGGTGGACTCCCAACCACTGTGCCACCAGGGAAGCCCGGGCCTACTGGTTTTATACATATGATAATGGTTAATGTTTACTAAATATTTACTGTGTCATGCACTGTGGTAAATACATTATGTGGATTATCTTTCAGTATTTTCTAATGCTTTTTCATGTGTGGCACCCATTGAAAATTATGCTGTTACGTGGCACACTGAGAGTAAATGCAGGGGGCTGACTGTGGCCAAATGTGGCCAGTGCCAGGACTTGAGCTGCATTAGACCATCCCGACCTCTGAAAGGGCTGACAGATTTGATATCGTGTAGCCTCTAACCTCTGTTCCTGACAAACAGGTTGGAAAACTCAGTTTTATCTACAAAATAAGCCCATGGAGTAGATACTATATTTTCTGCGTTTTACAAGAAAACTGAGGCTTAACTTGCTCAAGAAGAAAAAGCTAAGAAACAGAAAATATAACCTGTTAAAAACAACATCCAAAATAATAATAAAACATGTAGCACTATGTAAGTTGAAAAGGGGTGTGGCACAAGAGTAAACCCTTAGCTTTTAAGTCAGTGAGTTTTTAATAAAGATTTTTAAGTTATCAATACAGTACCATTTTTAAGCAGATAAACCTTGGTTTAAAGCCTTTAAGGATGAAATTTACTCCAACTAATTCTCAAGGGTTAACTTTCCACCCCTCTCTCCCCAAAAAGAGAAAAGCCAAATTAAGTATATGTAAAGTTTAATTATTTAAGCTAAAATTACATTATAAAATCATTTGGTGATCATATGTGCTTATAAAAATAATTTTGTAGTGAGTTTGGACAACTTTTCAGAGAAAAACAGCAATAATAATCTGTAAAAATAATAGTATACTTGCATCCATGTCATTTATCACATCTCTATTATGACTATGAAAACAATTCATGGCTGTTGTAAAAAAATATTTTTTTCAAATAAGAGAATTGTATATAATGATAAATTACATTACTTTCCCTCCACATACTTCTAGTTCCACTCCATAGAGATAATGCCATGCACAATTATTTGTCTATCCTTCCAGAAATTGGTTGTGCATAAAATATACATATATTTTTATGACATGTATGTACATTGTATTTTATTATATGTGACAGTTATTTGGTAGTGGCTAACCATAGCAGCAAAGATCATCTCTAGTCTTTCCAGAAGTTTTGCCCTGTTGTCTGCCTGGCTGTATAGTTATGTAATAAAAGCCATCAATACCTTGTTTATTTAGTCTTAGCTGATGGTTGGTAGTTTAAGAACACGTTGAGCTATATTCTGTGAGTTTAGCTTCAGTTTCTATGATAGGGGTTGCTGATTGGTAGTAGAATGGGCAACAAGATGATAAAATGGGCTCCTTCCTGTTATGTAAATGCATTTGTGATTTAATTTATTATGGCTTTGAGTTTAGAATGCTGGTAAGATTCTATTAAGGAATTCCTGAGAGAATGTTACTTAATTTTTGCAACTCTGAGATTTAGTATGAAGAAACTATTGCTACTGTATTAGAAAATGATAAGCATTTTATGAAGTAGGAAATGTAATTTGCTAATGATTGAAAAAAACAATTTCTAATTGAATCTCAGATCATTAGGTTGACTTTTAAAGTGAACCCAGCCAAAGAATTCCTGGGTAAAGTCATTGGTACAGGGGCTTTCACATTTTTAAAATATGAAAATTAGTTGAAAGCTTTTTTCATGTTTAGGAAGAAGGATCAAAAGGAACTGGGGAAAGATTATGCCTCTGGTAGGCGTTGACGTGTAATGTACTATGTGTTCTCTTGATCTGGTAGCTCATGATAGGTTTAGTTGGTTACCATGGTTTCATTTCATTTCCTGCAAGCCTCTTTGTTGTGCTATTTGGAATAAGTGGAAAATAGTGTTCCGCAGAATAATTTTTCAAAAATGCTTTTCTGCTTCTCTTAGTTAAGCTTATGAATCACTTTTGGGGATATTTTCTGAATATAAGAGTAGGTGACAAAACACATAACAACCATAGAATTTAGTAGTCCTGCAATGTCAGAAAATTAAAATTGATAAAAACAATAGCATGATTTACTTTAAAATGTAATACCATGTTGTCAGTGCCATAAGCTTTAAAAAAATATTGGTGTAATAATTCTTATCAAGGACCCTCTGGCCAAGTAGGCTTTATTAAAACAAATTATAGAAAGTAATTGATATGGCACAGTAGGGAATGGGTAGTTTAATATAAAGCATCCCTTACTTGAAAAAAATAGGTGTATTCCTAAAAATGGGTTGCACATTGAACCGTATTGTAAATCCACAGGAGTGCATAGCTGTTTAAAGAGATTAGTTTTCCATAACATATATATATAAAATACAGAAAACAATATTTGGGAAAAAACAGAAAAGCAGAAAGAAAAGCAAAAAATCACCTCTAATCCCACTAGTCAGAGCTAATTACTGTTAAAATTGAAGTGTATGAAATTCTAGTACTTTTCTGGGTTGAATAGAAATGGTTTCATACCAAGTACACTATTTTCTGGCATATGTTTTCAATTAGCTGTATATCATGAACATTTTCCATGTCAATAAATATGTCAGAAGTTTGTTATTTGAATTAATTCTTCATAAGGTCTGGTTTCACCTCCTGATTTTTTAAAACTCTGGTTTTCACTAGTTGTATTTGTTTATTTAAATTTAGGTCCATCATAAACTTTTGTTTTTTATTAACATGTGTGCTACAGAAAATATGTAAAATGCAGAAAAGTAAGAAAAGAAAAATATTACCTATAGTCTCACTGCCCCCAAAATAAATAACATTTTTGGCATTTAAAAAAATGTATTTTGTTATTGTTTTGTTTCTAAAAAAAATTGTAATGATACTCTTCTGGGTGCTGGAGATACAAGGATGAACAGGACAGTCAAGATCCCTGGCCTTAAGGAGTCTGTCAGATGGTGAGAGGGTTAGACTTTAACGAAATTGTCCCACAAATATAGAATTAAAAACTGAGGTGAGCACTGTGGAGGGAAAGCACAGGTGCTATCACTGTGTAAAGGAGAATCTGATTTAAATCCAAGGAATCACAGTCAGGGAAGGCTATTATGAAAAAATAGAGTCTGATTTGGAAACTGAAGGATGTCTGAGAGTGAAACAGGGTTTTGTTTGTTCTTTTTTCTCTAGTTGCTTTAGGTGTAAGGATAGGTTGTTTGTTTGAGGTTTTTTTCTTGTTTCTTGAGGTAGGATTGTATTGCTATAAACTTACCTCTTAGAACTGCTTTTGCTGCATCCTGTAGGTTTTGGATTGTTCTGTTTTCATTGTCATTTATCTTTAGATATTTTTTGACTTCCTCTTTGAGTTCTTCAGTGATCCATTGATTGTTTAGTAACATATTGTTTAGCCTCCATGTGTTTGTGTTTTTTACAGTTTTTTTCCTGTAATTGATCTCTAATTTCATAGCGTTGTGGTCTGAAAAGGTGCTTGATACGATTTCAGTTTTCTTAAATTTACCAAGGCTTGATTTGTGACCCAAGATGTGATCTATCCACATAATCACTCATATTGTCTGGAATATTATCTAGGAATAGGATTGCTATGTCATAGGTATGCATGTATTAAATTTTACTAGATATTTTAAAACCATTTTGTTAAACAGTATGCCTGGTGTTGGTTATATTAGTGGTTCTGTATCCTTGCCAGTTCTTGGTATTGTCAGACTTGTAAAATTTCATCATTCTAAAGATATAATTTCTATTTACTGGACTACTCTTTGAGCATCTTTTCATGTTTACCCTCTTGGTGTGGGCCTATTTTTGTCTATTGTATAAACTTATAGTCTTCAATTGTGATAAATTTTCTTGAATTACCTTTTAGATTTCTTCCCCTTCAGTTTTCTCTTTCCAGACCTCCTATTATCTAGATGTTGGACTTCCTGGATTGATTCTCTATCTTCTTTTTTTCCTCTATTTTTCATCTTTTTGCTCTTCTTAAATATTTCCTCAACTTTATCTTTCATTTCTTCATTAAAATTTTCACTTATGTTATATTTCCTTTTTTTAACTTATTTTTCTATGTATTCTATATTTATTCCTTTTCTTATAGCATCCTAACATTTCTTGCTGAATCCTATTCAAGAATAGAAATAGGAAACATCCCATTTTTGTTTCTTTAAACATTGATAATTTAAAAAAATATTGTCATCTCTTTGCATGGTTTGTTTCCTTCAGCTTGGTTTAATTCTGTTTGTTTATCTATCTTTGTCCTTCATGAGAGAGATTTTCCTCAGATGTCAGGTGGTCCTTAGCTGCTTGCTCATATTTAAGTTTATTTGGCACTAAATGGATAGAACTAGACAGATCAATAAGGAAAAGAAGGACTTGAACAATGTTATACATCAGTTGGACCTAACAAACATATACAGAACACTCACCCAACAGCCCCAGAATACACATTCTTCTCAAGCACACAGATTGGTGTGTGTGCATTGAGAAGAGGGGAGCATTCACGTTGGTCACAGAACAAGTCTTAATATATTTAAGAAGATTGAATCATATCAAATATCTTTACCAATCACAATGAAATAAAATTAGAAGTCAAGAGCAGTAGGAAAACTGGAAAATTCACAGATATATAGAAATTAAACAATACACTCTTGAATAACCAATGGATCAAAGAAGAAATCACAAGGGAAATTAGAAAATTTCTTGAGGCAAATAAAAACTAAAAAGTTGACTGGTAGTTCTGGGAGCTTGAGAGAAGCCTCCCAATTATAGGGCAATGTCTCTATTCTTAAGTCTTTTCAGTTGAGCTGATAGGATTTCACAGAGAAGAATCTTCCACTCTTATAAGGAAAGGTACAAGCCTTCTAACCTGGTGGTGTAGAGAGATGAAGTCTCAATCTTCAGTATTTAAAACTTTCACTTAGTTTTCAGGATGGTATCTCTGCCTTCAACTCTGTCTGGCATTCCTCAGTTCAAAATCTCCTTGATTTACTATCCAGAGAATAGAGCTCAAGTCTTCCACCAGAATGGGGAAGGGGTTGCACTGGGGACAGGATTAGGGAGTGTGGGGGGGTGTCTAACTGTTTCTTAAACAGACTTTCTTCAACTCTTCTTCCATATCAGTTCCACCTTGCAGAGCTGCCTGTGTTGCCACCTTTGAACATTTAGTTAGGTACATTGGTTTGCTTCTTTCTTGAAGATGATTTATTTTGCCAAGGGAATATCATCATGAGTTCACATATTTTAATATTTTGCCCCATTTTGCCATCCAAAATTATACAGCAAGATAGAAAAAAGTAGTATCCTAACAAAATTTTAGATGGAGAAAATATTGTGAAATTGTATATAGCTAAGTTCTGTTTCCCTTAGCCTTTCTTAGTCAATCTAAATTCATCTTTAAGTATTTAAGTGAATGCCTCATCATATTCTTGTCTCTGTTTTAACCCTTGTTCCTAGAATATGTTTATGATTAGAAGAATTTATGAAACATTTTTTTTCACCACTAGGTTAGCTTCTTTGACTCTGCTAAACAATACACAAATACATATTTGTGATAAATAAAATTGTTTTCCTGTGTTGGTTTCTGGAAATAGTTCTAACATTTTATTGTTAACTTAGACAAGTGTGTTGTATATGTTTTGTTTTCAGTTTGTTAACAGAAAACCTCTGTTAGCTTGGAGCTTTCCTTTGGAGATACTTCCAAATACTTTGGCCTCAAATCAGAACTAATTCTTGGTTTTAAAAAAAGTAAAGTAAGATCCCAAAGGTTATCCTCTGTATATATTTTCATCACTTTGTACTTCTAGATTGAGTTTTTTATGAGTGTGATTTACTTGCTAAAAAATAGAAAGGATGGTATTTAGGGTTTTGTTCACTTTTTAAAGCTAGCTGTTAGAATTATGTATTTTGAAATTCATTTGAATGCAGCTGGGCACAGCATTAAACAATTTTTTAAAACATGAAAACCAAAACCTGGAATCACTGGAGAAAAAGACATTCTTTGTAGAAAGTGGTAATTATATACAACAGTAGCAGTTCAGAGCAGATTATCCCAGTCTTTCTATTTGTTAGCTACAGTACCACTTTGGAGAAAATGAATTTTCATCTTGTTGAACTCCATCTAGGTGAGGGTTGGACCTATACCTATACAGCTTCAAACATATTCATCAAAAAAAATGAACAGATATGTAAAAGGGCAGAAGCAGGGAATAAATATAAGAAAAAGTGAAACGAATATTTTCCTATAAAAATGCAGGGAAAATGGTTTAGCATTAACAGTCTTTACAAATCAGCACTCTGCCTTCAAGAGTTCAGTAGTCGTCACTAGATCCATTTAATATGTCCTGCTTTCAATACAAGTATATTTACTGACCTTTCTTCCTTGAATTCAGAAACCTGACTCCCAAGCTCCTGTGGAAGGACTCTCCCAGCTTCTCTCCTCCCCTTTGAACTCTGTTGTATTTCCACTCAGTTAACCACGTAGTATAAACATACTCAGGAGTATCCTGAGTAAAAAAAGTCACAAAGAACTCCTTGTCTTTCATTGACTGTAAAGTCAGCCCGCTCAGAGATGTTCCTATACAACCAGCATTACCAATTATTTATTCAGCTGTCTTCAGTGCATATTTATCGAACATCTTTTGTTTTACTTTATTGTTTGGTAATCATTCTGTCATTCTCTGCAGAGGTCTAAGCTAACAGAGGAGAAAGGGGACTACTGTTGAACGTACTATATACAGTTGACCCTTGAACTGTATGGTGGTTAGGGGCACCTACCCTCTGCACACTGGAAAATCCACATATCACTTATAGTTGGCCCTCTGTATCCATGGTTCCAGGTCTGCGGATTCAACCAGCCACAGATAGTGTAGTGCTGTAGGATTTACTGTTGAAAAAACCCGTGTCTCTAAGTGGACCAGTGCAGTTCAAACCTGTGTTGTTCAAGGGTCAGCTGTACTTAGCTTTAACTTAAATATTCTTATGTAATCTTCACAGCCGTGTAATGTTATTACTGTATAGGGTAATGTTATTCCTCTTTTCTAGATGCAGAATCTGAAGAATGATTTTCCCCAAATCATGCAGCTAAGTGGCAGATCCAGGATTTAAACTTAATTTGTCTGATGCTGAAGCCTGAGGTTTTCTGTTAAACACATAGGACCCAGGACTTGCCTGTCCCTGTCCAAACCGTATTTCAAGACTGCAAAGGTCTTTTGTACTGGGATATAAACAGTAGCTCTGAGATCTTATGTAGGCTTAAGTGTAATATGTCAGATCTAGTTAAACAGTGAGTTTCTTGGTTTTCTTAATGTGAGGGAGATACTGGATTTACTTGGTTTCATGTATCACTGTAGAGAAATGTAACTTTTCTGTATATGAACAAGGTTATACACATTATTATAATCATTTTTTAGAAATCAATCTAAGGATGAACTTTTTAAAATTCAGCAATTTCATCTTGTCTTTGTATTGACTTGTTTTTATGTTTGTTTATTTCCCATTGAGATTATCGAGGAAACAGGAACTTTATTATGAACTAGCTAACATTTAAGAGTTCCTGGGTGTCTTGTTAAATGTTTGTTGTATAAATGACAGTCTGTGAGTGATAAGTTTTATAAGGAAGGATTCTTTATTTGCCCTTAGATTTGACATCTCCTTTTTATGGCTCTTTTTTGTAGAATAGACACACTCATTCCGTACCTTGCTCAAAGATTCTCTGTCATGCCTTTTCAGATCAAGGAAGGGGAGAAATCTCTCTGTCAGTCTGTAGGGTGATGCTGTTTTTTATGTAGCTTCCAAAATAAAAGAGAGGGATGTTCAGAGTAGGCATACAAAGCTTATAGTTCCTTTAGTAAAAATAATGCAATTTTTCTTAAAAATTCAATCATAATTGTCATAGTTCCAAAATGGAAATTCATTTTCTTGTCCTTTGACATTGTTTCAATCAACCCATATTATGAGTTATTTTAGTTATCTGATCAGGTTCCTTAAGGCTGGAAGCTTGATTGGACTGGAAGTCTAGAGCTCAAGTACAGGCTGAAGAGGAACTGGGAATTGTGCGTAGGGTCTCTTAAAGTCACTGAGTTGAGAAAGAGAAACGGACAAACTTATTTAGACTTTTTTGCCCAATAACCTAGAGGTAGCCAGGAAACTCTCTTCTTGGATGGCTTAGAAACAGCTCCATTGTCAAATGCCAAGAAATGTAATCTTAGATTTCCACTCTTTTGATTAACCATCCCAACCCATGTAGGCCAGTTCAGCCATCTTCCCTTCCACCCTCTGCTCCCATACTTCTCAGATTTCAGAAGACAGTTGAGTGACAAATGCCTGCCACCATTACTTAGATAATCTTTAAGTGCCATACCCATTGTGAAACTGCTTATTGTAAAATCTTAAGCCCCTGCAGGAGTAAAATGGTCTAAATCCCTTACTGAAATGCCTCTGAATACAACTGAAATATAAAGGAACTTAATGTTAAACAATGTTGTGTTTATTGCTATATGAACCTTATAAAATTTATGAAGTGGCTATGTTTATTTCTCAATAACAGATGATGGAAAATTAGTGAAAAAGAAATAGTAGTATATTAAACTGAGAAAAAGTTTATGTTTAACTTTGGTGTAGAAATTTTACCTTCCAACTTTTTAGACCTGCATTATAATGAAAATTTACTTAGGAGAAATATGTCTTTAACATTAGAGGAAAATGAGAATGGGAAAGTGGAATTATATGGATCATTCACTTGAGTATAAATCAAAATTTAATTGCTTTTAAAGAACCAAAAGGTAGATCAATTTTATTTTAGAAGAAGAACCAGCATGGATAGAATATTGGGTTCTAGATTAAATAACTATTAAAGTCTAATTTGAACGACAAAAACAGAGATACCTCAGGCCACTATTAAAAATTTTTTTTGTTTCCCTTTTTTACGGCACATTTAAAGTGAAATCTTAAGAAGGTTCTAACTCCTGTCCTCCTGAAATGTAGCCTATACCAGAATAGTATTGTTGCATAAGTTTGCAGTTCTATTTAAACACTTTACTTAAACAGCTATTAATTTAGTATTTTAGTTCATCTCTGTTCTGTGTATTTTTAACAGTGAAATTAAATATATCCTGTCTGATTTGTTTAGTTTTAAATTAGGCTCACTCAGAGCTAGCTTCTAGAGACTGTGACTTGGCCCTTGGTGCCTTTTGGCATCAGCTTTTATTAAAGTCAGTGCATGTTCTTGTCTTTGTCATCTTGGAAGGACGCTGATGCTAGTCATGCCAACTTGGATCCATTTCCAAGGTTTGCTGCAGGAAGCAAAATACTGAAATTATCATAAAAGTAAATCATTCTTCAGGTTTTTAAAAATGTCACTGAAAGATGACTCGAAAGTGAGAACAGAATTTCTAGAGTTTAATAGTTGATAACTTATATGCCCTATATATATTGCAAGCATATCTTGCCCAAACTCAACAAGCAGACAGAAGAATGACTGTGTCAGAGGGAAGAGCAAGTCCTTGACCCATGGCTAGAAATAGCAAAAGTGTGTTTCTGTGCCATCCTGCTCTACTGTATGACTCAGGTTCTGGAATCAGCTCTACTTTAAATGATTGCTGGCATCACACTCAGGTGAGCCCTAAAGGGAGCTTTCCCATTGAAAGACATGAATGTTGGGGTCTGAAGTACCTTGAATACTTTTATTGATCAACTTGGAGAGAACATGCTGATATAGAAATTTCATATATTATGTAGTTGACCAGTTGATTGTTGAATGTGTTCTAATAGTATATGAGGTTTATTTTCCCCTGTTTTTTCTACAGCATAATGAAGTGGCTTAAAAAAGATGAATAAGAGCAAGGTTTTCCTTCTAGGGTAGGCATGCTTTTGGCTAGTTATCCCTAGTTGTTGCAGATTCATTCTTTGTGTTCAAAAGTGTAATTTTCCATATTCCAGACGACTCATAGAGATTAGCCACAGTTTATTTAAACAAAGAAGACACACACAAAGCAATAGTTTTAAATATTTTTTCAGAAAGAATTCACTTGCTTACTTTTCTTAAAAACATCTTTCCCATTTCATTGAGGCAGATTTGGAAGTCAAACCAGAAACTTCAGGCTCTACTACGATGGAAAGCACTTTGTTGGGGAGAAGCGCTTTGAGTCCATCCACGATCTGGTGACTGATGGATTGATTACTCTCTATATTGAAACCAAGGCAGCAGAATACATTGCCAAGATGACGATAAACCCAATTTATGAGCACATAGGATACACAACCTTAAACAGAGAGCCAGCATACCAAAAACATATGCCAGTCCCGAAAGAGACACTTGATGAGAAAGATTCTACAGGCCAGGATGGGGTATCAGAGAAAAGGGTAAGCTACCATGAAACCACACTTTGTCTTCTTCTGTTTGGGGTCCTTATAAGAAAACCATTATTGCCAGAAGAAATTGACTTCTCCACAGTGCTTTGGAAAGGATATGCATTTTCCTTAATGTCTAGTTTCTGTGATGCTGAGCTTTGATATATCTAATTCTTGTTCAGTTAAAATATGTCAGGTATATTTTTGTACTCCTGATTATTTCCTATTGTATCAGTTTCACAGTTTTAAAAATTTGTTGGAAAAATGACTCCTAGTAAAGAAGTTCAGGGGTTTTGGTCAGAAGCATAACTTACACTAGCTATATTACATAAAGAATTAAGGGGGTCACATTATCTATCAAACTTACTTTGTTTCCCTTAAAGATAATTTACTTTATGAAAGTTCTGTTCTTTAGCAAATTGATAGATAATATATATTCTCAAATACACATGATTAAATTCAGTCTGTCAATAACTGTTATACTGTTCTGAGAATCAGTCAGTCTTGAGTAACAGGAGAATTTATCTCTTTATGGACTTATGAAGTAACTGAATCCGGAAGATATACTTTTCTTTAATTATGAAAGACAGTTTAAGTTTTTCATTTATCATATTTTAATTGTAATGTGTTTAAGGTTAACATCAGAAGTTTTAATTCCTTGGCATTAAGATAATTTTACTTTGAAAATTGTCCCGAGCCTCCCTTTCATCCCCCAAGAAAAAGTGAGAATTTTCTCATGTTTCATATTGTGTGGGATTTAGTTGGGATAATTTTATGTATTTTAATTGTAATTGTGTTAGCTAATTCTTATATTCTCGAGTATCTTAAGTTGCTATATTAAAGAAATGTAGTATTATATAGTCATTTGAGCTTGATTCTGTCACCAAATAGATTGGTGCTCAAATTCTATCATTTTACCAGTTGAGTGACTTCATCAAGTTACAGAGATTCTGTGCTTTAATGTTCTTATTTGTAAAATTGTAATAACAATCAACTTCTGAGGATTGAATGAGATAGTATGTATAAAATAATCAAAGAGGGCTTTGCACAAAGTAAGCACTCAATATGAGTTTGGTGGTAATGTTACTGTGACAGTCATATTACCTCATGGTAGCATCCTAAAATACTTCCCATTATCTTGGAGTATTTAGGTACAGAATGGAAATTTCAGATGTTCATTGTTCATTTCAAATTTTAGTTTCTGACAGATCTTACTTAGAGTGGCATTTTGTGGCTCTAGAGAAACCAACATTTTAAGTCTGTAGCAAATAGTTTTTCATACACTTAAAGTTGTTAGGAACTACACATCTTTTTTGGAAGTAACCAGAATTTAGAGTCCTAAATGCATGCTGTATTTAATATTGTTCTTTTCAATCTAGTTCCCATTTTCTCACTTTTGGTTATTTTTCATTCATGGCATTTTTCAGTAATGCTTGTATTTAAATACCTAATACTGATATTATATGTTACGAAGATGTGCCTTGAATATTCTAAGTTAACATCTGTGAAATATTTTTTTAAATACGTACCTGTGAGTCTTTCAAATTTGATCAACCTAATGATAACCTTTGCTAATGTGTTCTGTATACATTTTTGTACATTAAGGGACTCAAGCTACAGACACTTAGCTATTTAACGTTGGGCTAGTCATTTAACCTCACAGGGCCTTAGTTGTCCCTCCTACAAAATGAAAATAAATATTCACAGAGGCAAGAGACTGAGGTAGCTAGTGCCTAGAGGACGCTTTTAACTCTGGGATCCATGATGCCCTATGTATTCTGGCAACATTACCTGTTAAATTACCTGGATTTTTTTGTGCTGAAGGCCAGTGACATAGAGTGAAGTAGCTAGCCCAGAAAGTGTTTCTCTTCAGCAAGCCTTGATTAAGAATCATCTCTTAAAAACTACTCTTTGCTTTAAACTGCATGCATCTTAAATCTAGTTGGCTTAAAATCTACTCACTCAAAACTAGATTTATTTTATTTACAGGTGTCATCCAACAGGACAGGGATGATGACCTGTTCAACAGCTTGAAACATTGATTCCCTGTCACAGTGGATGACATTTGTAAGTAAAGACAATCATGTTTAACTGATTTAAGATACCTACTGACACAAGTGTGGTTTAATAAATATTTTACTGGGTCCTGCATAGCTGAATCCCCTCTCATTCATCAGTCCTTTTCCTCAGAGGCAAAAAGTGTTGGCTTTGCAGGAGCTAGTATGCTGTTGTGGAAAGGATAGTAGCGTTGGAATTAAGAGCTAGGTTCTACTACAGGCATTGATTTTTCTGTGTCACTTTCTTTTTCACTTCTCTGTCACTTTTCAGTCTCTCTGTGGAGACTGTTTCCCACCTTTAAATAGGAGGGCTTTGGACTAGATGACATCCAAGGTCTGGTTTATATAGTCTGTGATCCGTCAGGGAGTGCAGGTTTTGTAGGAGAGAGAACACAGCACGAGGAAGAGCACTGAGGTGGGGTCTAGAAAGGAGAAATCTGTTTTTTTTTTATCTACTAAGTGTATGACCTTGGGACAATCCCCTAGCCTGTCTGGACTTCACTTCCTCCATATATAAGACAAGGGGTTTTCTACAAAACATTAATTTTACAGGATTTTAATAAATACTTACTGCAAAAAGGGTTCTGTGCTCAAATAGGCTTGATAAAAATTAAGTTTTTTTAAAAAAACGTAACCATTTCTTTTCCGTAGGCTTCTCAGCTTTGCTAATGCCTAATGTGCATTACGACTCTCAGAAGCGCTCCCAAACTTATCTGAATCGCCTCGCCACTATTCAGAACATTTTGGGAAAGTAATGTTTCACGAAACCAACTTTGGGAAATTTTGAACCAGATGATCTCTTAAGGTCTTTCCTTGTTCTAAAATCTAGGGATGAGAATTCTACACGTATTTTTTTTTCAGTCCTTAAGGTATAAGTTGAGTGTCTGAGCTTTTGTGGAAGGTTGGCAGGTTTTATGGCCATAAAGTTTTTTTGCCACAGAAAGTGAATCCTGAAGACTCTTTGTTGTCCCTAGGAAATCTGGTGGCCTGTTGTGCAGGGGAAAAATTTTTTTCCAAGAGTTATCTGTGTCATTTTTCTCATTAACTATTTTTTTTAAGATTTTTTTTATGTGGACCATTTTTTTAAAAGTCTTTATTGAATTTGTTACAATATTGCTTCTGTTTTATGTTTTGGTTTTTTGGCCACGAGGCATGGTATCTTAGCTCCCCAACCTTAGCTCGGCAACCAGGGATCGAACCTGCACACCCTGCATTGGAAAGTGAAGTCTTAACCACTGGACCGCCAGGGAAGTCCCTCTCATTAACTATTAAAGTTGCTTCTTCAGCTTCAATATCAATTAGAAACTTGTGTGTGTGTGTGTGTGAATGCTTTTTTCAAAACATTCTTCTCTTGTTTACTCATAAAATTTGTTGTGATTCCTAATCGTAAATCAAAGAATCATGGAGTTGGAAGGGGCCTTCAAGGTTACCATGTTTCAGAAACAATTTAAGCATACCCTCTGATGTTGAAATTCCTTCTTTGATATCCCTCTCTCTCTTTTTTTTTTTAACATCTTTATTGGAGTATAATTGCTCTACAGTCAATTAGGAACTTTAAATGTCTCTCAACATTTTTGAAAATATTTTTTAATCATGAAGCTGTAGCATGTTGAAAAGCCAGACTTCCTTCTCTTCTAGAACAGCTTACCTTTGGCAGTCTAGATTGGCCAAGAGCCCAACTTTTATTAGTTAATTTTTTTTTTTTTTTTTTGCGGTACTCGGGCCTCTCACTGTTGCGGCCTCTCCCATTGCGGAGCACAGGCTCCGGACGCGCAGGCTCAGCGGCCATGGCTCACAGGCCCAGCCGCTCCGCGGCATGTGGGATCCTCCCAGACCGGGGCACGAACCCGTGTCCCCTGCATCGGCAGGCGGACTCTCAACCACTGCGCCACCAGGGAAGCCCCCTATTAGTTAATTTTTAAAAAATTTATCTTAGAACTGTATTTGAATAGTTTCTTCCAAGTAGTGAATATAGTACATTTGCTTCAACACATACTGGACCTATGGCAGGATGCAATGGTTTTATGATAATTTTACACTTACTAGTAACGTAACTTTAAATCTGCCAAAACCATGCTTTTGAAAATGTCTCACGTGACTGTTAGCAATATAAACTGTCAAATAAAATATATAATTTACATTTCAGAAACCATACTGTGAGTCAGAACTCTGACTCTAGCCAAAGCCTCTTTACTTTCACACTTAGTCCTCCAAGCTCCAAACCTGTCTGACGTGTAAGAATGGCCTGTGATGGCGAGGGGCGGCAACATCAGCTTGTTGGTTTTATGGAAGTTCACCAAGCTAAATAAGCTACGTGTGTCTATGTGTGTGTGTATATATGTTTTGTTGCCCTGGAAGTTTGGAATGAATGCAATTCTTGGCATATTTTCATATTAATTTATTCTTACGGAGTTTCCTGTACATTTAAATTTCATTTATCAAAGACTTCTTTGGGGATCGCCAGACTGCATATGTATTGAAAAGCCTTGTGAAACTTGAAGTTGAAATGAAAGCCCTGTCAAAAACTGCCATAACTACTGGAATTCTTTGGTTACCTCCATAAAATGACAGGAGTCTTCGTCCCTTTCAAAGAAGCACGGGCTGTCTGTCTGCTAATTGTCTTAGTCTCCCACAAAGCCACTCTTCTAAATGTTTTTACTTTGCTTAAAAATACATATAACACATTTTCTGTTTCTGTATCATCTCAATGTAGAAATCAGCAAGAAAAATACTTAAATTTAATCATTATAAAAATAACAATACCAGAGGAGTGGGTAGCATGAAGCAGTCTGAAGAGAACTGTGTTTGGTTTCTGGATTTTGTGTTTTCCCAGTCTTTTGGGCCTTTTTTTTCCTCCTTCCTTGTTCCTCCCCAAGCTGTGCTCCTCTTGTTCTCCTTAACTCTGCCTTTATCCACATCCATCTCTCTTGCCCTTTGTCAGATTTACCTGCCCAAGTCTCTCTCCTCTGTGACTTGTTCAAGGCTAGGATCAGTTGTTCAGGGTGAACAGGCCCTTAGAGAACTGCTAGATGTGCCCAAGTTCACTTATTTGTATTAAAAAATCAATTTAGTAATTTATGAGGAGACTACAACTTCCATACAGAACTTCTAATAGTGGGTTTGTCCTCCTCTGTAACTGTCCTTCTTAAGAAATCAAATACAGTTTTAAAAAAAAGAAAAGCCTACATGGTCAGTACATAAGTATATATTAGTCTTTGTGTTCTTAGCAAGCCCTTAACCACCCTGGGTCTCAGTTTGCCTCATCTCTAAAATAAGGTCTATGGATTCCATTGCACTGGTGGTTATGAGTATTAATGAGATTTTGTAAAGTGGCCTTCCTTGTATGTGATGCATTATTGCACTCTAGGCTCAGAGCGATCACCAACCAGATGTCCCTTCATGGGTCTCAGTACTGTTCCCCCGCCTTTGCTAGAGACAGCATATTCAGGTTTCTCTTCAAGATCTGTCTTTTCAGTGCTTCAGTTGCCCTCTGAGTTCACAAGATAACATCAAAAGGTTCCTACTTGCTTCATCAAAAAGTGGAGTTTCTCTTAACAAAGACTGTGATACCTCTAATTGTGTCCAATTAAGAAGCATGTGTCTTTGCCCAATAATGTGCTAATGACTTTTAAGGCTAAAATATGTTATTTGCCTGTCATATTTACATTTTAGTATTGACCAGTATTTTAACTCTACTTCCCCTAATTGTAAGACAAGTAAAGCCTTCTGGTCCTCTTCCTGTCAGTGAACTATTATTGAACCTGCACTCCTTGTTGAGACTGTTAGGATCTCTCAAATCTCCCCTAACTTATAAATCTGCTTATTCTCTTAACTCCAGCTGGGTAAACCCTCTCCTTCCTTTGCCTTAATGTCTTCACACTTTATTTTCTAAGTAGTCTTTCACGAGCTATCTATATAAAGAAATTCTGTTAGTCAAAAGTTATCTTGGAACTTAAGCAAGTTAAGAGCACAGCAGAATATCATCCCCATTTCTTCTTTGGTTTCCATGAACTAAGTCATCTCCTGTCAAAATCAATTGCATTTAATTCAACCTCCTATTTGTAAGGAAACAAGCCAGGCTCTGGAAGTAAGAAAAGATGTACAAGATTTAAGCCCTGCCTCAAAGAGCTTATATTTTAATGTTTTCATTGTTTCTGCCCTATTTAACAGACATCCTGATAGCAAGAGGCAAGCTACCTGTATAATCTATGTAATATTACAGGTGTTCATCAAATATTAAGTTGGACTTACTCTGATTTGAGCTTGCTACTATAATAGCCCAACAGATCACAGGAAACGCTTTTGTAGATAAGAATGCTAATTTTTCAGAATCATGAATCAGAAATTAATATGACATTCTGGCATCTACCCCGGTTTCAAAGGCTTTAATCCCTCAATATTGTTTCACTTCTGAATCAGCACCTTGAGTTTTACATAAACAGTTGTTGACTAAATGAACAAATTACTATATTTTATGAATTCAGCCAAATCCAAGGCCCTAATATAATTCAGTCCTAAGACTGAGAAAGAAAAGTATACTAATTCAACTTGATACTCTGTATTTTTCCCTTTAAGAGCTAAGAATCTTTAGAATGTCCCTGTGAGGCAGGGAGGGCCATTCCTTTTTCCACAGATATACCATTTGAGTTACAGAGAAATTATCTTTGTAATATGCAATAGTTTGTGAAGGGTGGTGGGTAGCTGCACCTCCTTAGGGATATGCTCAAAGAAGCCAACGTGGCAGAGGGCATCTCCCCAAACTTACATTGTCAGTAGTGTGTCAGGACAACCTAGACCCCATCAGAGGATCATACTTGAAGTGATTAATGAAGACTCAAATGGGGCCCAGGAAATTGTTTGCATGAATCTCAGCTGTCCTTGCATCTTATCACCCACAGAAAGGATTAGTAATTGAAAGCCATTAGGGAAAACCAGATGGAAAGAGGAAGATGGAAGATAAACATCAGTTCCTCAGCTCCAAAGAACCAGGCCAACGGAAGACCAAATCGTAATTTTCCAAGCCAGCCACAGTTTTGGAAGATTTCTGTATATAAACCAATTAAATAAATAACTCTTAATTTACTGGTTTGAGGGTTGGAAAAGGAAGCTGTTAGAAATTCTTTCATAGTTGCTATTTCAGAGCCTTTAGCATTTTGGTGGGAAAATAATCATTGATGGCAAGATCCCCATCCATTAACTTTGTGAAACAGAAATAAACTCTAGTGGCTTTATGATGGTAATAGCATTTTGGGGTCCCAAGCAAGTAGAGACTAGCAAGCAATAATCTGGCCTTCCATGTTGCTCACAAACTAACTTTGTGGGCAATTCTAAAAGAATCAGCTCTCTAGTTTTAGTAAATCCTTACATTAGGTCTTATGCTTAATGACTTGGATCTATAATTTTCATCTTCTGCTTTTTGCTCCATATTTCCCCCTTATATTTGGAGTCATTTCTCTTTCCCCCTAATATTTAGATCTCTCAGAGACTGATAAGTCAAAGCCATGCCCTGAGCCTTTTTGTAAGTTATGAAAACTTAATGGTATTTTTTTTTTTCTTTTTTTTTGCGGTACGCGGGCCTCTCACTGTTGTGGCCCCTCCCGTTGCGGAGCACAGGCTCCGGACGCGCAGGCTCAGCGGCCATGGCTCACGGGCCCAGCCGCTCCACGGCATGTGGGATCCTCCGGGACCAGACCAGGGCACGAACCCGTGTCCCCTGCATCGGCAGGGGGACTCTCAACCACTGTGCCACCAGGGAAGCCCAACTTAATGGTTTTATCTGGCCTCATAAGTTAGTCCTGAACTCTTCTTGGGTTTCCTTCAAGTTACTATAACTGGTCAAAAATGTTCAAACCTGAACTTTATATTGCAATAATTAGATTCTTTCAGTAAGAAATTATAGACATCTCTAGTGGCTACTATTTGTACCCTTATTTATATGTCTCCTTTTAAGTTTAGTGCTGCTACATTATTTTCACTGTGGTTTGTTCAGTAACTTGGATGAATCAGCCCTGTTATCCTCTATTTCCTTAGCTTCTGAAACCATCCAGTGAAAATCCACTGATGCTGTAGGTTTGCTGATGACCTATTTTACATTATTAAATTTTACATCTCATACAGCTTAAACATTTTCCTTGATAATTTCTAAGTTACTATACTTATTTACCAGCAGTGTTTGATAAAAGTTCACCTTTGCTGTAAAATTTCCCTCCAAAAGCAGAAGCTTTTATATAAGCTGCAGATTGTTTAGCACCTTGTTAAGAGATTTATACCTCCCTTCCTTTTGCGTACGCAGCAGGAAGAGATCCCTGATTGTGGATATAGGTTGCTTCATAACTTTAGAATGATTTTGGGCTGCTGCCCGAGTTCATAGTAAGGAAGAAACTGGTGCCCTATCCCTTGAGAAAGTTCTGTTTTTCTATATAGCGGGGAAAACTCTACAAATGAGCCCATACCTGTTTATAGGCTTGTTTTCCGAGAATTCTTTATAAGTGAAATTTATTGAGTATAATTTACATACAGTAAAATGTATACAGTTTGATGAGCTTTGACAAATGTATGCACCTGTGTAACCACCACGTACAATCAAATATAAAACATTTCATTACTCCAGAAAGTTCCCTAGTGCCCCTTTGTAGAAAATCCCACCTCTTACCCCCTGCCTAAGGCAACTACTGATTAGATTTCCATCTGACAAGAAATTTGTTTAATGGTTGATATGACAGGTGACATCCTATTTAATGTTTTAACTTTCTATATTTATAGCACTTCTGACCTCCATCTTTTTTCTTCTTATTTATTATAAACACATCATCTTAATATCTTTAAATACCTATCTTCATTATTCCTGATTTTAGATGCAAAATTTCTCAGGTCATGTATTTTTAGGGAAATACGAGCAACAAAGGAATTGTTGGTATGTAGTAGTGCTCGCAAAATACTATAACTTGTTGAAGTTAAGCCCTATCACTGGACTCTTCACTTTTTAATCTGTAATAAGGACTTTAATAAATTTGGGTGCACAATGAAAGAGGGTTCTTAGGTGCAGGGAGAGAGATCTGCTGGGGTCCTGGACCTGAGCCAGAAGAACTCAGTCAGCCCTCCTTTAATCACTGGCTGTTCTCCTTGCCATTCCTTTCTGACCTGGGCTAGGTCCCATGGCAGGGTGTTAGTCACGGTCAAGTTGATGGAAAAGAAGGGTGTCCCCTGCTCTCTGAATGTGAACTGTTACTACATGGTACCAGGTATCACAATGAGAAAAACTACCATTTCTGCTTCATCCTCCCAGTCTACTCCAAGGGAAAAAGGCATTCTTTGTGGCAATGATATGATTCCAGAATTCCTTGTGGAACACCACTAAAGCATTTTTTTTTCAGCTTCACTGAGACCACTAAAGCATTTATATTTCTCTCCCTATAATCCTTGAAAGCATGCAGGTGCAAGCCACTCAAGAATCCTGTAGTCCAGAGTTCTCTGCCCAGTCCCAGGTGAAGAGTGACATTCTCTGTGTAACAAGCTCCCATGGGAGGACTATGGGTCATATAAAATTCCTGGAGAAATGGTTATAACTTTTCTCCTGTCTCCCTCAAAAAAGCCTATTGGAATGTGAGTGAATGAGAAAACAGTGGAAAACAATAAGAACATAAAAATCCCACCAAATCCTACTATTGACGGATAACATAACCCATAATATTCTGCTGTTTATCCTTCTAGAGTGTGTGTGTGTGTGTGTGTGTGTGTGCGCGCATGCACACACACACGTGAGAGAGCGAGAGCACACACCAAGCTTGTGTATCATTTACAGTTACCCAGTTCTAAATTAACAAAGCTTTTTGAGAGGAAAGGATTTCCATAAGTTCCATCTGCAGCGTACACAGAGGGACTTAGTTGGAATTATTATTTAAACCAGAACTATTTTGCTATCTTGTGGATGTAACATTCTAATTACCACTTATTTCAGTGTGAATAGTACATTTCCACTGTTTCCTTTTAGATAAAGCCCCCTCACCAAAATGCGTTTGCCTAATTAACGATTATGACAGATACTTTTATTTGGAAGCAGTGTTCATAGTTATTGCAAAGGGGCTGATTTTTTTTCATATTTTTAAATTCATAGTGATATTGGATTGTAAACAAAGGATTTTAATCTTTCACTTTGAGTTTCATACAAAAATATTATAAACTTTTAAGCTAAATTAATTTTTTTGCTCTAGGACAGAATGCATAAATAATAATGGATCTTTAACATTTGATCTGGTCTTAAACCATAAAAGAAATTCTGTACCCCTCTGGGCTAGTGTTTGGTCATAGCTTTGGAGCAGTCCACAGCATCTAGTTCAAATGCTCTCTTTAGGCTACTCCTTTTCTCTCTTAATTCCTTATTTTTTGAGATTTGTTTTCCACAAAGATCCACCTTTACTCCTCAAATAAAAGCACTTCAAAAGGAGCTTTGATTATCACATGTTGTCTCCTATTTATTCAGTCATTCCCACACACACCCCCAAAACAATTTTTTTTAATTGGGCATTCCTTGGGAAAGATCGGGATCGTCATCTTATGACTTTAAGTAATGATGTCACTTTCAGCATGTCATCAACCTCTCTGAGCCTCAGTTGTGAAATGAAGGACTCAGCTTCACATATGTCATTCAGGTCCCTTCTAGCTGTCACCCATAAATTTTCGTTAACCCTCAAGAGGTTTCTCAGACTTAAGATTCTGTACTTCTGAGAACTTATTATTTAAGAAGTAGAACAGACTGAAAACATGCAGATTTAAAAAATTTTTTTATTTTATATTATAGTATGGTTGATTTACAATGTTGTGTTAGTTTCAGGTGCACAGCAAAGTGATTTAGTTACACATACACACATATCTATTCTTTTTCAGATTCTTTTCCCATATAGTTTATTGCAGAGTATTGAGTAGAGTTCCCTGTGCTATACACTAGGTCCTTCTTGATTATCTGTTTTATATATAGTAGTGTGCATATGTTAATACCAACCTCCTAATTTATTCCTACCCCCATCTTGACCCTTTGGTAACCATGTTTGTTTTCTAAGTCTGTGAGTCTATTTCTGGTTTGTAAATCAGTTCATTTGTATCATTTTTTAGATTCCACATACAAGTGACATCATAATATTTGTCTTTCTCTGTCTGACTTACTTCACTAGGTATGATAACCTCTAGGTCCATCCATGTTGCTGCAGATGGCATTGTTTCATTTTTTATGGCTGAGTAATATTCCATTTGTGTGTGTGTGTGTGTGTGTGTGTGTGTGTGTGTGTGTGTGTATAAATATATATATACCACATCTTCTTTATCCATTCATCTGTTGATGGACATTTACGTTGCTTCCATGTCTTGGCTATTGTAAATAGTGCTGTAATGAACATTAAGGTATGTGTATCTTTTCAAAGTATGGTTTTCTGCAGATATATGCCCAGAAGTGGGATTGCTGGGTCATATGGTAACTCTATTTTTAGTTTTTTAAGGAACCTCCATACTGTTCTCCATAGTGGCTGTACCAATTTACATTCCCACCAACAGTGTAGGAGGGTTCCCTTTTCTCCACACCCTCTCCAGGATTTATTGTTTGTAGACTTTTTGATTATGGACATTCTGACTGGTGTGAGGTGATACCTCATTGTAGTTTTGATTTGCATTTCTCTAATAATTATCAATGTTGAGCATCTTTTCATGTGCTTTTTGGCCATCTGTATGTCTTCTTTGGAGAAATGTCTATTTAGATCTGCAAATTTTTCTATTGGGTTATTTGCTTTTTTTTTAACATCTTTATTGGAGTATAATTGCATTTCAATGTTGTGTTAGTTTCTGATGTATAACAAAGTGAATCAGCTATATGTATACATATATCCCCATATGCCCTCCCTCTTGCATCTCCCTCCCACCCTCCCTATCCCACCCCTCTAGGTGGTCACAAAGCACTGAGCTGATCTCCCTGTGCTATGTAGCTGCTTCCCACTAGCTATCTGTCTTACATTTGGTAGTGTATATATGTCAGTGCTACTCGCTCACTTCGTCCAGCTTACCCCTCCCACTCCCGGACCTCAAGTCCATTCTCTATGTCTGCGTCTTTATTCCTGCCCCTAGGTTCATCAGAACCGTTTCTTTTTTATTATTCCATATATATGTGTTAGCATGCGGTATTTGTTTTTCTGACTTACTTCACTCTGTATGACAGACTCTAAATCCATCCACCTCACTACAAATAGTTCAATTTTGTTTCTCTTTATGGCTGAGTAATATTCCATTGTATATATGTGCCACATCTTCTTTATCCACTCATCTGTCAGTGGACACTTAGGTTGCTTCCATGTCCTGGCTGTTGTAAATAGAGCTGCAATGAGCATTGTGGTGCATGTCTCTTTTTGAATTATGGTTTTCTCAGGGTATATGCCCAGTAGTGGGATTGCTGGGTCATATGGTAGTTCTATTTTTCATTTTTTAAGGAACCTCCATGCTGTTCGCCATAGTGGCTGTATCAGTTTACATACCCACTAACAGTGCAAGAGGGTTCCCTTTTCTCGACACCCTCTCCAGAATTTATTGTTTGTATTTTTTTTTTGATGATAGCCATTCTGAATGGTGTGAGGTGATACATCATTGTAGTTTTGATTTGCATTTCTCTAATGATTAGTGATGTTGAGCATCCTTTCATGTGTTTGTTGGCAGTCTGTATATCTTCTTTCAAGAAATGTCTATTTAGGTCTTCTACCCATTTTTGTATTGGGTTGTTTGGGTGTTCTTTGATACTGAGCTGCATGAACTGCTTGTATATTTTGGAGATCAATCCTTTGTCAGTTGCTTCGTTTGTAAATCTTTTCTACCATTCTGAGGGCTATCTTTTTGTCTAGTATATGGTTTCCTTTGCTGTGAAAAAGCTTTTAAGTTTCATTAGGTCCCATTTGTTTATTTTTGGGTTTATTTCCATTTCTCTAGGAGGTGGGTCAAAAAGGGTCTTGCTGTGATTTATGTCATAGAGTGTTCTGCCTTTGTTTTCCTCTAAGAGTTTTGTGTTGTCTGGCCTTACATTTAGGTCTTGAATGCATTTTGAGTTTATTTTTGTGTATGGTGTTAGGAAGTGTTCTAATTTCATTCTTTTACATGGAGCAGTCCAGTTTTCCCAGCACCACTTATTGAAGAGGCTGTCTTTTTTCCATTGTATACTCTTGCCTCCTTTATCAAAGATAAGGTGACCATATGTGCATGGGTTTATCGCTGGACTTGTTATCTTGTTCCATTGATCTATATTTCTGTTTTTGTGCCAGTACCATACTGTCTTGATTACTGTAGCTTTGTAGTATAGTCTCAAGTCACGGAATATATATATATATATTATAGTAGACTATATAGATTATTATATAGACTATATAGTATAGTCTCAAGTCACGGAATATATATCTGACACATATTTCTCCTTTTTCTTTCTCAAGATTGCTTTGGTTATTCGAGGTCTTTTGTGTTTCCATACAAATTGTGAAATTTTTTGTCCTAGTTCTGTGAAAAATGCCATTGGTAGTTTGATAGGGATTGCACTGAATCTGTAGATTGCTTTGGGTAGTATAGTCGTTTTCACAATGTTGATTCTTCCAATCCAAGAACATGGTATATCTCTCCATCTGTTTGTATCATCTTTAATTTCTTTCATCAGTGTCTTATAGTTTGTCTCCTTAGGAAGGTTTATTCCTAGATATTTTATTATTTTTGTTGCAGTGGTAAATGGGAGTGTTTCCTTAATTTCTCTTTCAGATTTTTTTGTCATTAGTGTATAGGAATGCAAGAGATTTCTGTGCATTAATTTTGTATCCTGCTACTTTACCAAATTCATTGATTAACTGTAGTTGTTTTCTGGTAGCATCTTTAGGATTCTTTATGTATAGTATCATGTCATCTGCAAACAGTGACAGTCTTACTTCTTCTTTTCCAATTTGGATTCCTATTGTTTCTTTTTCTTCTCTGATTGCCATGGCTAAAACTTCCGAAACTACGTTGAATAATAGTGGCAAGAGTGGGCAACCGTGTCTTGTTCCTGATCTTAGAGGAAATGGTTTCAGTTTTTCACCATTGACAACGATGTTGGCTGTGGGTTTGTCATATATGGCCTGTATTATGTAGAGGTAGGTTCACTCTATGCCTACTTTCTGGAGAGTTTTGTTGAATTTTGTCGAAAGTTTTTTCTGCATCTATTGAGATTATCACACGGTTTTTATTCTTCAGTTTGTTAATATGGTGTATCACATTGATTGATTTGCATATACAGAAGTTCCTTGCATTCCTGGGATAAACCCCGCTTGATCATGGTGTATGATCTTTTTAATGTGCTGTTGGATTCTGTTTGCTAGTATTTTGTTGAGGAATTTTTCATCTATGTTCATCAGAGATATTGGCCTGTGGTTTTCTTTTTTTGTGACATCTTTGTCTGGTTTTGGTATCAGGGTGATGGTGGCCTCGTAGAATGAGTTTGGGAGTGTTCCTCCCTCTGCTATATTTTGGAAGAGTTTGAGAAGGATAGGTGTTAGCTCTTCTCTAAATGTTTGATAGAATTCACCTGGGAAGCCATCTGGTCCTCAGCTTTTGTTTGTTAGAAGATTTTTAATCACTGATTAAACTGATTTTTAATCAGTTTTAGTTTCAGTGCTTGTGATCTGTCTGTTTATATTTTCTGTATCTTCCTGGTTCAGTCTTGAAGGTTGTGCTTTTCTAAGAATTTGTCCATTTCTTCCAGGTTGTCCATTTTATTAGCATATAGTTGCTTGTAGTAATCTCTCATGATCCTTTGTATTTCTGCAATGTCAGTTGTTGTTCTCCTTTTTCATTTCTTATTCTATTGATTTGAATCTTCTCCCTTCTTTTCTTGATGAGTATAGCTAATGGTTTATCAATTTTGTTTCTCTTCTCAAAGAACCAGCTTTTAGTTTTATTGATCTTTGCTGTTGTTTCCTTCATTTCTTTTTCATTTATTTCTGATCTGATCTTTATTATTTCCTTCCTTCTGCAAACTTTGGGGTTTTTTTCTTCTTTCTCTAATTGCTTTAGATGTAAGGTTAGGTTGTTTATTTGAGATGTTTCTTGTTTCTTGAGGTAGGGTTGTATTGCTATAAACTTCCCTCTTAGAACTGCTTTTGCTGCATCCCATAGGTTTTGGCTTGTTGTGTTTTCATTGTGATTTGTTTCTAGGTATTTTTTGATTTCCTCTTTGATTTCTTCAGTGATCTCTTGGTTATTTAGTAGTGTATTGTTTAGCCTCCATGTGTTTGTATTTTTTACAGTTTTTTTTCTACCATTCTGAGGGCTATCTTTTTGTCTAGTATATGGTTTCCTTTGCTGTGAAAAAGCTTTTAAGTTTCATTAGGTCCCATTTGTTTATTTTTGGGTTTATTTCCATTTCTCTAGGAGGTGGGTCAAAAAGGGTCTTGCTGTGATTTATGTCATAGAGTGTTCTGCCTTTGTTTTCCTCTAAGAGTTTTGTGTTGTCTGGCCTTACATTTAGGTCTTGAATGCATTTTGAGTTTATTTTTGTGTATGGTGTTAGGAAGTGTTCTAATTTCATTCTTTTACATGGAGCAGTCCAGTTTTCCCAGCACCACTTATTGAAGAGGCTGTCTTTTTTCCATTGTATACTCTTGCCTCCTTTATCAAAGATAAGGTGACCATATGTGCATGGGTTTATCGCTGGACTTGTTATCTTGTTCCATTGATCTATATTTCTGTTTTTGTGCCAGTACCATACTGTCTTGATTACTGTAGCTTTGTAGTATAGTCTCAAGTCACGGAATATATATATATATATTATAGTAGACTATATAGATTATTATATAGACTATATAGTATAGTCTCAAGTCACGGAATATATATCTGACACATATTTCTCCTTTTTCTTTCTCAAGATTGCTTTGGTTATTCGAGGTCTTTTGTGTTTCCATACAAATTGTGAAATTTTTTGTCCTAGTTCTGTGAAAAATGCCATTGGTAGTTTGATAGGGATTGCACTGAATCTGTAGATTGCTTTGGGTAGTATAGTCGTTTTCACAATGTTGATTCTTCCAATCCAAGAACATGGTATATCTCTCCATCTGTTTGTATCATCTTTAATTTCTTTCATCAGTGTCTTATAGTTTGTCTCCTTAGGAAGGTTTATTCCTAGATATTTTATTATTTTTGTTGCAGTGGTAAATGGGAGTGTTTCCTTAATTTCTCTTTCAGATTTTTTTGTCATTAGTGTATAGGAATGCAAGAGATTTCTGTGCATTAATTTTGTATCCTGCTACTTTACCAAATTCATTGATTAACTGTAGTTGTTTTCTGGTAGCATCTTTAGGATTCTTTATGTATAGTATCATGTCATCTGCAAACAGTGACAGTCTTACTTCTTCTTTTCCAATTTGGATTCCTATTGTTTCTTTTTCTTCTCTGATTGCCATGGCTAAAACTTCCGAAACTACGTTGAATAATAGTGGCAAGAGTGGGCAACCGTGTCTTGTTCCTGATCTTAGAGGAAATGGTTTCAGTTTTTCACCATTGACAACGATGTTGGCTGTGGGTTTGTCATATATGGCCTGTATTATGTAGAGGTAGGTTCACTCTATGCCTACTTTCTGGAGAGTTTTGTTGAATTTTGTCGAAAGTTTTTTCTGCATCTATTGAGATTATCACACGGTTTTTATTCTTCAGTTTGTTAATATGGTGTATCACATTGATTGATTTGCATATACAGAAGTTCCTTGCATTCCTGGGATAAACCCCGCTTGATCATGGTGTATGATCTTTTTAATGTGCTGTTGGATTCTGTTTGCTAGTATTTTGTTGAGGAATTTTTCATCTATGTTCATCAGAGATATTGGCCTGTGGTTTTCTTTTTTTGTGACATCTTTGTCTGGTTTTGGTATCAGGGTGATGGTGGCCTCGTAGAATGAGTTTGGGAGTGTTCCTCCCTCTGCTATATTTTGGAAGAGTTTGAGAAGGATAGGTGTTAGCTCTTCTCTAAATGTTTGATAGAATTCACCTGGGAAGCCATCTGGTCCTCAGCTTTTGTTTGTTAGAAGATTTTTAATCACTGATTAAACTGATTTTTAATCAGTTTTAGTTTCAGTGCTTGTGATCTGTCTGTTTATATTTTCTGTATCTTCCTGGTTCAGTCTTGAAGGTTGTGCTTTTCTAAGAATTTGTCCATTTCTTCCAGGTTGTCCATTTTATTAGCATATAGTTGCTTGTAGTAATCTCTCATGATCCTTTGTATTTCTGCAATGTCAGTTGTTGTTCTCCTTTTTCATTTCTTATTCTATTGATTTGAATCTTCTCCCTTCTTTTCTTGATGAGTATAGCTAATGGTTTATCAATTTTGTTTCTCTTCTCAAAGAACCAGCTTTTAGTTTTATTGATCTTTGCTGTTGTTTCCTTCATTTCTTTTTCATTTATTTCTGATCTGATCTTTATTATTTCCTTCCTTCTGCAAACTTTGGGGTTTTTTTCTTCTTTCTCTAATTGCTTTAGATGTAAGGTTAGGTTGTTTATTTGAGATGTTTCTTGTTTCTTGAGGTAGGGTTGTATTGCTATAAACTTCCCTCTTAGAACTGCTTTTGCTGCATCCCATAGGTTTTGGCTTGTTGTGTTTTCATTGTGATTTGTTTCTAGGTATTTTTTGATTTCCTCTTTGATTTCTTCAGTGATCTCTTGGTTATTTAGTAGTGTATTGTTTAGCCTCCATGTGTTTGTATTTTTTACAGTTTTTTTCCTGTAATTGACATCTAGTCTCATAGCATTGTGGTTGGAAAAGATACTTGATATGATTTCAGTTTTCTTAAATTTACCAAGGCTTGATTTGTGACCCAAGATATGATCTATCCCAGAGAGTGTTCCGTGAGCACTTGAGAAGAAAGTGTATTCTGTCGTTTTTGGATGGAATGTGCTATAAATATCAATTAAGTCCATCTTGTTTAATGTATCATTTAATGCTTGTGTTTCCTTTTTTATTTTCATTTTGGATGATCTGTCTATTGGTGTAAGTGGGGTGTTAAAGTCCCCTACTATTATTGTGTTACTGTCAATTTCCCCTTTTAAGGCTGTTAGCATTTGCCTTATGTATTGAGGTGCTCCTGTGTTGGGTGCATAAATATTTACAATTGTTATATCTTCTTCTTGGATTGATCCCTTGATCGTTATGTAGTGTCCTTTTTTGTCTCTTGTAATAGTCTTTATTTTAAAGTCTATTTTGTCTAATATGAGAATTGCTACTCCAGCTTTCTTTTGATTTCCACTTGCATGGAATATCTTTTTCCATCCGCTCCCTTTCAGTCTGTATGTGTCCCAAGATCTGAAGTGGGTCTTTTGTAGACAGCATACATACAGGTCTTGTTTTTGTATCCATTCAGCCAGTCTGTGTCCTTTGGTTGGAGCATTTAATCCATGTACATTTAAGGAAATTATTGATATGTATGTTCTTATTACCATTTTCTTAATTGTTTTGGGTTTGTTTTTGTAGGTCCTTTTCTTCACTTGTGTTTCCCAGTTAGAGAAGTTCCTTTAGCATTTGTTGTAAAGCTGGTTTGGTGTGCCGAATTCTCTTAGCTTTTGCTTGTCTGTAAAGGTTTTAATTTCTCTGTCAAATCTGAATGAGATCCTTGCTGGGTAGAGTTATCTTGGTTGTAGGTTTTTCCCTTTCATCACTTTCAATATGTCCTGCCTCTCCCTTCTGGCTTGCAGAGTTTCTGCTGAAACACCACCTGTTAACATTTTGGGGATTCCCTTGTATGTTATTTGTTGCTTTTCCCTTGCTGCGTTTAATATTTTTTCTTTGTATTTAATTTTTGATAGTTTGATTAATATGTGTCTTTGCGTGTTTCTCCTTGGATTTATCCTGTATGGGACTCTCTGTGCTTCCTGGACTTGACTATTTCCTTTCTCATATTAGGGAAGTTTTCAACTATAATCTCTTTAAATATTTTCTCAGACCCTTTCTTTTTCTCTTCTTCTGGGACCCCTATGATTTGAATGTTGGTGTGTTTAATGTTGTCCAGAGGTCTCTTAGACTGTCCTTAATTCTTTTCATTATTTTTTCTTTATTCTGCTCTGTGGTAGTTATTTCCACTATTTTATCTTCCAGGTCACTTATCCGTTCTTCTGCCTCAGTTATTCTGCTATTGATTCCTTCTAGAGAATTTTAAATTTCATTTATTGTGTTGTTCTTCATTGTTTGTTCACTCTTTAGTTCTTGTAGGTCCTTGTTAATTGTTTCTTGTATTTTCTCCATTCTATTTCCAAGATTTTGGATCATCTTTACTATCATTACTCTGAATTCTTTTCCAGGTAGACTGACTATTTCCTCTTCATTTGTTTGGTCTGGTGGGTTTTTACCTTGCTCCTTCATCTGACACATATTTCTGTCTTCTCATTTTGTTTAACTTACTGTGTTTGGAGTCTCTTTTTCACAGGTTCGTAATTCCCATTGTTTTTGGTGTCTGCCCCCAGTGGATGAGGTTGGTTCAGTGGCTAGTGTAGGCTTCCTGGTGGTGGGGACTGGTGCCTGTGTTCTGGTGGTTGGGGCTTGATCTTGTCTTTCTGGTGGGCAGGGCCGTGTCCAGCGGTGTGTTTTGGGGAGTCTGTGAACTTAGTCTGATTTTAGGCAGCCACTCTGCTAATAGGTGGGGTTGTGTTCCTGTCTTGCTAGTTATTTGGCATGGCGCGTCCAGCACTGGAGCTTGTTGGCCGTTGGGTGGAGCTGTGTCTTAGTGTTGTGACGGAGATCTCTGGGAGAGCTTTCGCCGATTGATATTATGTGGGGCTAGGAGGTCTCTGGTAGTTCAGTCTCCTGAACTAGGCTCTTCCACTTTGGAGGCTCAGGCCTGACAGTAGGCCGGAGCACCAAGACCCTGTCAGCCACACGGCCAGGTCCGGGATTTTGCCTTTTGGGAAGTCTTGCCTTTCGGGAAGTCTGAGGTCTTCTGCCAGCATTCAGTAGGTCTTCTGCAGGAGTTGTTCCACATGTAGATGTATTTTTGATGTATTTATGGGGAGGAAGGTGATGTCTTACCCCTCTGCCATCTTGAAGGTCCCCCTACAATAGGAAACTCCACTGAAGACACCAACCCCCTCAAGAACTAGAGGTACATAGGCATTTTTTCAGAGGGTTTGCAACTTGGTTTTTTTTCCTTTTCCTTTGTGCTTTGTCTAGTTTCACTTGTTCACAGGGTACCTCATGCAGAGGCCTCGCACCCAGCAGTTCAGATTAGAGTGCCTAGTGAGAAATGGCTGCACTGCCACCTCAGCTCGGTGGGTTGAGCCCTGTGCAGAAGCACTGCCCTGACACTGCAGCTCAAGATGGCGGTGGAAGGCCTGGGTTGTTTGTTTTTTTTCTGCATGAGCTGTTTGTGTATTTCGGATTTAATCCCTTGTTGGTCACATCGTTTGCAAACATTTTATCCCATTCTGTGGCTTTTCTTTTCATTTTGTTTATGGTTTCCTTTGCTGTGCAAAAGCTTTTAAGTTTAAACATGCACATTTAATTATAGGCTTGACTCTGCTGCTGACTAGGATTTTAAGTCTTTGAGCTGGTCATATAATTTTTTTTGGCCTCAGGAAATTGAAGGTCTCCTCTTGCTCCTCAGTATAGATCCTCTAAAAGTTGTAAAACTAAGAATAATAACAGTAGTAACTAACATTTATTGAACCTCTTTATGTGAGAAAGTCAGCTAAGTACTTTACCGGATTATCTCCTTTAATCTTTGTAACAATCCTTTTGAGAGTAGGTATTATACTAACATGGGTATCTTTGGGGATGATAGGTTTATGGTGAGTTATCAAGGGATTCTATGGGTGTGTTTTAATAGTGCGTCCTTTATTTTTAAATATGAAATCACGGAGGACAACCAGACCCTTCCACAAGATGCCCTTTGGTGTCATTGTGGAGACTGAACACTGGACTGTGTTAGTATTTAGACTAAGTGGATCACTGTATTTTGAGTAATTGGCTTACTCAAAAGAGAGAAGTTAAAACATCCTGGAATCTGTCCAAAGGAAGTTGCAGCATAGTTCAGATGGACCCTTCACCCATTGAGGCATGCCACTCTAGAACTGCAACTCTTATGTTCAGTGTTTAAAATAAACCCTTATCAAATATTAAAAGAAGATTCCAGATTACAGAATAAGAAAGCCTATGTTCAAATTTTAAATATAGAAAACTAAAACTATCTTTTCCTATAATGTAGCTTAGTTCTCTAATGGTTGCTTGTATCAAATGCTACCCTCCCTTCTTTAAGTACCACAGAAGTGTACAAATCCAAATAGTCTTGTTCCTTTCATAGGGACAACAACAACACAAATAAATAAGAAAGGATTTACACTTATGCAATGGTGTAAATTATACATAAATGTGCAAAGCTGCCAATGATTCAGCATGTATATTTTCTTTCTTTCTTTCTTTCTTTTTCTTTCTTTCTTTCTTTCTTTTTAATCTGTAGGCTTCTTTATAAAAATTTATTTGTTTATTTATTTTTGGCTGCATTGGTTCTTCCTTGCCACATACGGGCTTTCTTTAGTTGCGGCAAGTAAGGGCTACTCTTTGTCACGGTGCACAGGCTTCTTATGGCGATGGCCTCTCGTTGCGGAAAACAGGCTCCAGGCGCGTGGACGTTGGTAGTTGTGGCACGTGGGCTCAGCAGTTGTGGCACACGGGCTTAGTTGCTCCGCGGCATGTGGGATCTTTCCAGACCAGGGCTCGAACCCGTGTCCCTTGCACTGGCAGGCGGCTTCTTAACCACTGTGCCACCAGACAGACCCACAGCATGTGTATTTTATTTTATTTATTTTTTTATGTGGGTGAATAATTATTTTATTTTATTTTTTTATCATCTTTATTGGAGTATAATTGCTTTAAAATGGTGTGTTAGTTTCTACTGTATCACAAAGTGAATCAGCTATACATATACATACATCCCCATATCCCCTCCCTCTTGCGTCTCCCTCCCACCCTCCCTTATCCCACCCCTCTAGGTGGTCACAAAGCACCGAGCTGATCTCCCTGTGCTATGCAGCTGCTTCCCACTAGATATCTGTTTTACATTTGGAGGTGTATATATGTCCATGCCACTCTCTCACTTCATCCCATTTTACCCTTCCCCCAACCATGTCCTCCTGTCCCCATGCCTAGGGGCAGGACAGGAATAAAGACGCAGACGTAGAGAATGGACTTGAGCATGTGTATTTTAAATTGCAGTACACTTAATAGAATGAGATCTGGATTAATTTCTTTAAAGTTTTTACAATGGAACCATATTAAACGATTAACGTAATTTATCTGAGTATTAATGATATATAATGGTAACTAAGATTTATAATATAATAAAGCATGTGTATGCTTATATGTATATAATATAAAGCATATTTATAATAATATAAATTAATTATATTTAAGACATCAGCACACTTACACATTTTCAATAGTTGACTTAAATTTAGGTTGACATCTTCAGGTTTTCATCATTTCAGTCTTCAGAGTGCTTATTAGCATTTTATTGTCAAAGTTGAAGCTTAGTTAGCTCTTTGAAACTGACAAAAGACCTCTGAGTTGACAGTCATCTCCTAAATAAACAAGATTTTGAAGGCAGTTGAAGTGTCTTTCAAATCAGTACTCCAGAGACTATATGTAAAACTTACTGAAGAGAGTTTATTATGATTTAGAGGCAAAAAGAAAAATAAACAAACAAAAAACCCTCTCAGCTTTTTAACGCAATTCACGTTTACCATTTTTCATGGTATCTCTCAGAAGTAGGGAAACCAATAACAATGAATAAAGATTTGCTTCAGAACTATAAAAGGAAAAAATCAAAGATACTATTACTAATGTTAGTACTTTTGAGAAATAAAATAATGAAGAAAATTTTTAAAAATAACTTTAATGTAAAATAAACTTTTGGGAAAGTTCTAAAATATGCAGTCATAGCGGCATGGATGTATATACACTACCAGACGTAAAATAGATAGCTAGTGGGAAGCAGCCGCATAGCACAGGGAGATCAGCTCGGTCCTTTGTGACCACCTAGAGGGGTGGGATAGGGAGGGTGGGAGGGAGACGCAAGAGGGAGGAGATATGGGGATATATGTATATGTATAGCTGATTCACTTTGCTATACAGTAGAAACTAACGCAACATCGTAAAGCAATTATACTCCAATAAAGATGTTTAAAAAATAATAAATAAAAGAACATATGCAGTCATGAATAGTTTTTTTATTAAAGGGCCAAGTCAGATCAGTGCGCTCACCAATTATGCTTTATATACAATAGAGATACCTGCAGAAATTTTGATTCAGTAGAATCAACACAGGGCCCAGACATCTATTACTATAATTGTCTTTCTGTGTGTATGTGTGAGATCCTGTTGTAAAGGTTACAACTAATGGATTAGATCCATGATTCTCAAACTTTTTGGACTTAGATCCCTTTACACTTTAAAAATTGTTGAAGAGGGCTTCCCTGGTGGCACAGTGGTTGAGAGTCCGCCTGCCGATGCAGGGGACACGGATTCGTGCCCCGGTCTGGGAAGATCCCACATGCTGTTGGAGCGGCTGGGCCCATGAGCCATGGCCACTGAGCCTGCGCATCCGGAGCCTGTGCTCCGCAACGGGAGAGGCCACAACAGTGAGAGGCCCGCGTACCAGAAAAAAAAAATTGTTGAAGATCTCAAAAGAACTTTTATGTATGTGAGTTATATCTGTGATATTTACTATCTTGTAAGTTAAAAGATTTTTTTAAATACCTATTAATTCATTTTAAAAACAATAATAAACCCATTACATGTTAACATACTAGCATTATTATTAAGATAACCATATTTTATGAAACATATAGAAGGGTGGCATTTATACATTTCTGTAAATCTCTTTAATGTATGTCTTAATATTAAGAAAACTGGATTCTTGTAAATGCTTGTGTGCATTCAGTCTCTGGTAGTATCTTATTTTGGTTGAAGTATATGAAGAAAATCTGACCTCATACAAATACACATTTGGTAAAGAGTATCTTAAGAGACTTTTCAGATAATTTGTTTTTTGTTTTTGTTTTTTTTTTGCGTTATGCAGGCCTCTCACTGTTGTGGCCTCTCCCATTGCGGAGCATAGGCTCCGGACACGCAGGCTCAGCGGCCATGGCTCACGGGCCTAGCTGCTCCGTGGCATGTGGGATCTTCCTGGACCGGGGCATGAACCCATGTCCCCTGCATCGGCAGGCGGACTCTCAACCACTGCGCCACCAGGGAAGCCCCTTTACAGATAATTTGGATATTTCTCTTTGCTATCACACCAAAACTGGTTAAGTGGTAGTTTCTTGAATACTACTTGCAATGTAGAATCTAAAATGTTATAAATAAGCATTTCGTATTCTGTTACACTAAAATCCATTGGTCTGTCTTGAACTCTGAATGGATCTTTCAACTGTGCATTATTCTGTACCATCATCCATTGGTCATTTGGAAAATATTGGTTCAGTGAGTTATTTAGGTCTTTCAAACATTGAAACATTTCTGTAAATGATGAAAAAAATCACATTTGTTAGTATCATCATTAATTTCATCAGAAAACTCATCTAAGTAGTGGGAAGCTGTCGCATTCAGGGTGGCAGATACAGAATTTCCAAAATTCTTATTTTCACTTGAAAGTTTGGATTTTATCACTCACTGGCAGTTATTTTCCTTCAGGTGGCAGGCTCAAGTTTGTTCATTTTTGAGCAAATGCCCAGTCTCAATAACCAGAATTTATGTTAGTTGTTCTTCCAAGAAAAAAAATGGTATTCCATGGGAAAAGCCGCCAGCTCAGCTTTCACCTCAAACAATACTTCTCCTAAAGAAAATGATCCCCACAAGGATCCCAGATGTCTTTTACATCATTTGGTATGACGGTAACTCTTCCTCTTTTGGAGAGTTTTTCAAATGTACATCTCTAAATGTACACCAGATTAGAAACAACAGAGGAAACAGGAAAAAACTGTCTAAATATGTGACCCACAGTAGCTAATTTAATATGCCATTGTTCATTAAAAGCAGTACCACTGGTATAAAATAATGCATTAAATTCTATACTTAGTATCTGAAAGACCATGTTCTTTTGAAACTGAAAACAACAGAGAAACACTGTTCAACTGATGATGTGATTTAATATTTCTGACACTGAAAAATGCAACCAGAGCATCCACTTTAAAAAATCTACAGCTGATCCTGCAGGAGGAGATATTTTAGGCAAGTTATTTTTTTAACATCATACTTCTTATTTTAATGTCTTCCTTATTAATTCATGCATTTGAAAATAGTTTCATCTTGGAATTTTACAGCAAGTTATGTTTTGAGTTTATGGGAAGAAAAATAATCAAACTTTAGGCTTACAATTGGTAGATATAACCAAATTCCCTTTTCCTTCTAACATTTTCTTGAAACTCATCAATACAGAGAGTTTTTATTCATCCATAAATTTTCATGGCACTTTGCACTATTCCTCCCATAATAGTTGTTTTGGTCCTGCATATTAATTTAAACCACGATTCAACAATCTTTAGAATTTGAAACTGCAATTCATGAATCCCAAGCATCCTTTGTATTTCAGGTGGCACCTGTTCTCTTCACACAACAAATGCCTTCAATTCGGTCTCATCCTTTAGTCAGCTATGTTGCTAAGATGCCTACGTTGTCACACATTTTTTCTTTAACATGTTTTCAGTTCACATTTGCATACATTTTGGCCGTCAAATGAGGAAACAATATTTAACATGCACTGCTTCCTTGCACCTCTGGCCAGCCGTTACTTTTTTTAAAACCATTAAGACATTTTTAAAAGTGGCCATTTTCTTTGTATTGATATTAAATCTATTCTGACCATATCATAAGAGCAGGAAGCTGGAGCCATTCAGACAGGCATTTGTCTATGAGTCTGAAGAATTCAGCAAGGCTTGCAAATGTGCCATGACTGTGAGCTGGTTGCTTCAACATTTAGCACCTGCTTTGTTCCAAGCGTTGTATTAGGTGATAAGACTGATGTAAAACAAATGATGTGAGCAGTGTCAACATCACTACCACCACCTGGTCTCTGAGAGCTTTGAGAGCTCTCTATGCTGGGTACTCAGGATAGGGGTTTACCTATATTCCATTCATTATCTCATCCCTATGAGGTAGTTTTTATTATCATTCCAGTTTTACAGATGAAGAAACTGAGACTTCTCCTTAGATACTGGAACTAGTAAGTGAAGCTGAGATTCTTTTACAGAGGAGACAAGCTCTTAACCTCCTAACTATAGATAACAATGAACTTTAAGTTTTTTTTAATTGTTTTAAGGCTTTATGGAAAGGGTGATTAGGCAGATTGAGGAGGAGAGTTTATAAACAACAGCTCTCTCTTTTTTTATTTTTTTATTGAAGCATAGTTGATTTAAAATGTGTTAGTTTCAGGTGTACAGCATAGTGATTCAGTGATACATATATATATTCTTTTTCAGATTCTTTTCTCTTATATGTTATTATAAAATATTGAGTATAGTTCCTTGAGATTCTTGTGCTACATAGTAGGTCCTTGTTGGTTATCTATTTTATATATAGCACTGTGCGTATGTTCATCCCAACCTCCTAATTTATCCCTCCCCCACCACTCTCCCCTTTGGGAACCATAAGTTTGTTTTCTATGCCTGTGAGTCTGTTTCTGTTTCATAGATAAGTTCATTTGTGTCATATTTTAGCTTTCACATATAAGTGATATCATATGGTATTTGTCTTTCTCTTTCTGACTTCACTTAATATGATGATCTCCAGTTCCATCCATGTTGCAGCAAATGGCATTATTTCATTCTTTTTTATGGCTGAGTAATATTCCATTGTGTATATATACCACAGCTTCTTGATCCATTTATCTGTCGATGGATATTTAGGCTGCTTCCATGTTTTGGCTATTGTAAACAGAACAGCAGCTCTCTGTGTGCATTATTTCTGATAAAAAAGGCTATATGAGGTGTTCAGCAAAATTCCCTGTGGTTTGGGCATTAGAAGGCTTAGGAAGGCACATCCATAGGGGAAGGAGAGCAAGAGAGAGCTGGGATGGAGAGTGTAGAAGTCACCAGTTAAAGTCTCCGAAGGACCATGAGAGCAGGAAATAGCTTGGAAAGAGGGCATAGACATAAATTTCATGAATTAATTCCACCTTTGTAAGAAAATGTGATTGTTAAGATTAAAAATACATCACCCATCCACCACTTAATTATTATTAATTCAATAATATATATCTATTTGTTTAATAACAGGTCCTGTTGAAAATAGCATAGTGCCCTATTCTCTGGTGTTCACCAGTTTCACTAATGTGTGGAACATAGTAGATACTCAATAAAATATTTATTGAATGAAAATTATTTGAGAGTCTGTAATGTACACGTATGCATTGACCATTTCTGTACTTTCTTCTTTTTTTTTGCGGTATGCGGGCCTCTCACTGTTGTGGCCTCTCCCGTCGCGGAGCACAGGCTCCGGATGCGCAGGCTCAGCGGCCATGGCTCACGGGCCCAACCGCTCCGCGGCATGTGGGATCTTCCCGGACCAGGGCACGAACCCATGTCCCCTGCATCGCAGGCGGACTCTCAACCACTGCGCCACCAGGGAAGCCCTCTGTACTTTATTTTAATGAATTTGTGGGCTATATGAAGTATTTACACTTTTTTAGACCACATGTCCAGAACCTCAAATTCTTTTAAAGATAAAATGCATCTTAATTATGTAGTTACTCACTGCATTGGCCATTCTGGAATCTCTGTTATAAATACAAGCCTTAGCTGATTGTTTACCCATGAGATTGGAATGGCTTTCCACCTTGTAAATTATGTTTGTCTGGTGAATTTTAATGGAAAGTTTAATTACCTGTTTCTAAAGACAGCTTAATTAGTTGCTCGAGACCCCTCTCTCAATTCATGTTTGGAGGATAGTTTTGTTGATTTGTTTTTAATTAAAATATATATATAAAAGGAAAAGTCAAAGCAAAAACAAAACCAGGCATGCTGCTCAGTAACTTTCCTTGAAGCCCTGGTAGGCATTTGTTGAAGGAGCTGCATGTATCTAAGAAAGAGCATCATATCATTTTACCCACTACCCTCAAAATAATTAAAAAGGCTTTTAAAATGCCAGAAATTAATCACCAAGGCTGACCTCACTCCTCTGGATGTTATAAACCATTTGTCAGGTTTAGCACTGAATTGGGGAAGGTCATTTTCAGCTGCGAATATTTCTGCTTGCTGATGGTCCTGGGTGTTTGCAGCCCCGGGCCTTACTAAAGTAAGAGTCAGTTTCCTCACACTTCTAGTAATCTTATCTCCAGGTCCCAGGAAAGCAGGTGGAGTGGACAGAGGAGTAGGTGTGAAGTCTGGAGGCCTGGGTTCCCACCATTGCTCCTTTGCTTAATGATTTCTGCCCCTGATCAAGTACCTTAACACCTTTGCACTGTCATTCTGAAAAACGGGAATGTGAGGATACAGTGAAATAGTGTATGTGACAAAGCAGTTTGTAGAATCTAAAACTCTGACTAAATAAGTGCTCCTGATTTGGAGGCAGTGAAAGAGTTGGGCCTGGGTGGTTTTTTTTTTTAAACAAAACAAGCAGAAGAATACAGTAATTAAAGCTATTGTAAAGTAAGACTGGAACAGGATTATGAAGCCATTTACCTCACAGATTACTTCTTGCTGTGCACCATGGTGACAGAATCAGGCCTGCTGCTGGAAGGGATTTTGTAAGACTCCCCCAGTCACCCAAACCTGCTTTCCTGAAACTAGATGATAATTTCCTGCTAATAGGCAGGGAAATGCTAAACCTAAAGATTAACTGTGACCCATCTTCCCAGAGCATCGATCTTACTCAGTGGTCATTGATCGAAAACATTTTTATTTTAAACATTTTATATGGGCACATTTAGGGGAGCTTGAAGAGCCACCCCTGGATCCCTGCACACCCCTGTTCACTGTTGGTTGCTCTTGGGGACATTTTGGTAGAAAGGGTAGTAAAGCACTAGCTGAAGCTGGCCAGGTAGCCTTAAATGACTTCCTTTTTTTTTTTTGGCGGTATGTGGGCCTCTCACTGTTGCAGCCTCTCCCGTTGCGAAGCACAGGCTCCGGACGTGCAGGCTCAGCGGCCATGGCTCACGGGCCCAGCCGCTCCGTGGCATGTGGGATCTTCCCGGACCGGGGCACGAACCTGTGTCCCCCGCATCGGCAGGCGGACTCTCAACCACTGCGCCACCAGGGAAGCCCCCTTAAATAACTTTTGACCTTATCAACCGAAGATCTTCAATTGCTCCTTAAATTATCTCCCATTAACCTGTCCTTTGTGAAGGAGGAAAATGGCAAGGTAGATCCCTCTCAATACATTAAAATGTCACTCAGAGATAGATGTTAAATCATCCTTTAATCTTTCCTTCTTCCTTCTCACAGGAAGTTGATTGCAGTCTGACTTTCTGTGTCTTATTTTCTAATGTGCTAATCATTTGTGGGCCTGGTGGTCTAGATGCCTCAAATCACTCATAAGATATCAAGGTTCAAATGGAACATAGTATATATATATGGAAGAATCTAATTATATATAGATTTCATATATATCATATATATGTATGATATATATATGAAAGAATCTAATTATCTCTTCTACGAAAAAGAACGTTCAAGTTAGGGGAATTTCAATTTCATTAGGAACCTTTGAACTAACAGGAATTTCGTAAGATGAAATATTATGGACACGAGTTTATATTAGAAAAATGCCGAGATGCAAGCTATATTTACTTTTTCAACCTCATTATCTTAATGTAAAACATTCCATGTGGCAGTGTCATTACAAAGAAAAGACAATATTTGGCAGTGAGGTGAACAATTAACACATCTATGAATAATTCTCATGCTTATACTTCTTCTCGGGGAAATTATTTATGAAAGTTAAATCTGTTACCTTCAGGCCACTATTGCCATTTTCAAACATTAAAAATAGGCTTTCAAAAGTATGTTTGAACTTCACAAGTGCACTTTATACTGTGAGCCCACGTTGCCATTTTCAAATATTAAAAATAGGCTTTCAAAAGTATGGTTGAACTTCACAAATACACTTTATACCATGAGCCCACGTTTATCTTTATTGAGCCTTAAAATAAATATTAAAATAAATTACATTTGGAATATTCTAGTCAAACTACACATATAGGAAATAGCTTTTATAACTTAAGTTTTAAAAAATTCAGTAACAGGTCCTTTTTAAAATAACCACATCACACAGACTTCATCTTATCCTAATCAGTTGAAGTCAGTGGTAGAATGAGAAAACTGAAAATATAGTGCCTGGCTTTTATTCTGATTCACTGGCTTGCTTTTGTTAAATTGGTGATTGTGAAATGTTCACTGAACTGCAATAACTTGAAATAACCTCTAATGGCAGTTTAAAATCTGAAAATACTAATGTCAGTCTGAGTCTGCTTTTTAATATGTATATGTATGCATATGTGTATACATATACATACATATGTATATTACAGTGAAAAGCTCTCCGAAAAAGTGAAAACATCTATGATCCCAGAGTTTTGCACTGGATTTAAAGTCTCTAATTGTTGATATAGTGTTAGAGTTTCTCTAATCTCATCTCCTCTATTGTTACAGAACAATAAAAGTGTTTCTTTAAGTCATGCAAGTAATAGGTATCAAAATTTTGGGTAAAACAAAAACCAAAAGGTAATGACATATTTCCCTAATTAGCCCTCAACTTCACTTGGGGGGAAAATTGAGAAAAAATTCCTGTGTGGGCCA
>NW_020175831.1:2598297-2647697 GCF_003031525.2 Neophocaena asiaeorientalis asiaeorientalis | reverse complement strand
GGGCCAGTTTCAGCTTTTCATTCGGAAGAGCTGAGAAAGAATGTTATGATCATGATCATACAACCATCACTGCGAATGGCCAAATACTGGAGTGTGTTAGACTAGAATACTTTACTCTTATTATGTAATTTTATATATAATTACATGTATATATTAACTTGTTAGATGATTCAGGGCAGGAAAACATCTGCCATTTATTTTATTTTATCTTCCCAAAGCACTTATTATATAAATTGTTATCAGTACACCAGGGCTACAATCTAGTATCCATTAAGAACTTGTAAATGAAAAAATAAGACTGTGTCCTATGTGTTAACTTTAAGATCACCTCCTGAGATATTTGGACAGAGATATGCAAAATCATCATAAAGAGACACCTGGGAAAAGGAGACTCAAAGAGCTCAGAGCTGCTTATGCCCATCTAAGCACTGACTGAAAATGAAGGTGCCTCTCACTAAATGGGCACCGAGCATTCTAGTCCTGTGGCAGGGCCATCCTAATTGTAGAGGACTCAAAGGATGTCTTAATTCTATGCATTAAATATTCAGTTCATCTAACACACTCCACTTGTCTGATTCCATTCTCATCTGCTTCCTAATTATTTTTTGTTTCCAGTGTAGATATGCTGCCCCAAAAAGGGCATGTTGGTCACCCACTTTATGATAATTATATCTCATATCTTAGTATAAACTAGACAGCCATCATTCTGCTTTTACTTATCAGTTTCATGAGCTTGGTATTATAATGTCATTCTCTCCCCTTGAGAAATAGACATGATCCCCTTGCTGACAAATTAAGTTTCTGAGCCTGCAAAACTGCGTACCACACAAAAGCCTGTAGTAAATTAGCCAGCGCTACCTTGAAGGGACTCACTCATAGCCAAGCTGGCCTTTCCTACTTAGACACACTCACATCTTCACATCCCTATGTGCTAAATGAGTGTGAACCTTCCCTTTTTGTTTTGAATTTCTGTTAAAAATATAAAGAAGACTATGGAGTTCATTTAGTCCAGCTGGGACTTACAAAAAGTTCAGTGACTTCGTTGGTATCTGTCAGAACCAGGCTTGGTAACCGGGCTGTGTGCCACTCTGCCCCCTCCTCTCTGGGCCTGGTGTGCAAAACACTTCCTCAAACTGTTGCTTGCAGAAGTTGATCGTTTCTTTTGTTTCTTGAAAGGGTAAGGAATGCGGGGCTGTGCTTTTTTGTTCGCATTGTGTTTTCAAATGTTTTCTGTTTATAATTATTGCATGTAAGTCAGGGGACATGTTAGAGTGTACAGAGTTTGGTAGTGTGAGTGTTAATATAGAGTAATTTAAATTTATTTTACACTGAAGTGAATGCATTGATGTGCCTTATTGTTACCTGTTTAGAGAGACATTACATTAAGGCTAGGGCAGCTATGTAATGAAGACTGAGTTAGGAATTATGATGTGACTGATGCCAGGAGCATAAAAATTTAGAGCCCTGGCCAGATTTAAGAGTTTCCTATGCAACATAAAAAGTTATTTATCCCAATGTTAACTTAGGGAATTTATAGAGTTCTGTATAGAAATCTCTAATGTTTGACTTAAAATGCATTTGAAAATTTTGAGGAGGTGATGAATCTGGAAGATGCTATAAATTAAATATAAGCAGTACTAAATTGGCTGGTGATCAGAGAGGTATTAGAATATAAATGATCCAGAAACTTATTCAAATGATAGCCTTTCAAAATTGCATGTTAACTATAGGTAATATGAGGGGCAGGAGAGTCTAGAGGAAAGACACAGAATTTGAAGTCACGTAGACCTGGGCTCAACTCCTTTTCTCACCACGTATTAGTTAGGTGACCTTAATCTCTCTGAGCTTTTGTTTCTTTATCTATAAAGTGACACCTGCCCTATTGTTTTTAACAACTAAACTACGTCATACATGTATAGCATTTACTAGTATAGTGCCATGTAGTTGTCAGTTAATAAATGTAAGCTGACATATTGTTGTTAAGTACCTTGAATATATTCTAGTTTTGGCTCTAATGGTGAGAAACTAGGTTACAAATGATAATTCAGGGGACAAATGTATGAATAGTCTGTGTATCTAGAGTGAGCTGAATTTGCTTGGATCTACAAATTTTGATAGTGGAAGAGCTAGGTTTATATCTCAATTTTAGCATTTTATGGAAATTGCAGGATTTGCTAAACCTGAACCAGTGACTCAGATCACCCAGTAGTAAGTAAATCCAGCTACTCTTCTTCTCCCGGAGCCTCAGGGCCATGCCAGCTATAACAATCCTTTATGGTGCTTTTTGGATGGAATGTTGATTTAGCTTAGTTAACTGGGACATTGAGATCATGAGTCTGTGATGTCATCATGATGGTACAAAGGAGGTGGCTGTTTGCCTGAGGTCCCTCCAGTTAGAGAACACTCCTACTATTAGTGTGTCCTGACATTCAATAATTGGAGATTTATTCTTTTGACTTAAGTCTTGGTCCCATACTAAAAACCAGTTATTCATGGAGAGGGAAGTGTAATCAGTCATTTGCCCCTTAGTGTGAGTGAGTTGATAAGACCCTTCCCTGTAAGCAGGGTTTGAGGCAGGAAGGAGGAGGAGGACAGGGATTACTCAGAGTTTGAGCCCAGGGGTTTAGGTTACCAGGACAGGGGAAGCTAAAAATTGCAGAACGATGATGCCTATGATGTGTCCCTAAACCACCTAGTTAGAATTTGACCTGAAGCTTACATTGCTTAGGACAGTGGCCTTGGGCCTTTAATGTGTATCACTGTCACATGTTATACTAACGCTGATCTTGGAAAGATGGGGTCTTGGAAGGGAAGGAGGGGAAACTTCTATTTATTGATTACTTTCTGTGCTGGGAATGATGCAAAATACTTATTTAATTCTTAATAATTCTGTAATGTAAGTACTTCTAATCCATTTTACACATAAGGAAACACACAAATTAGTAGCTTGACCAAGGACACACCACAGCCAATAGGATGTGATTTTAGATTTTGTCTGGCCCTGGTGCCCATGATCCTGTTGTGCTACACATGGTGAAAATGAGAGGCTAACTCAGCACAAATCCAGTATTATTACTAGACAGACAACAGGGTAGTAGGGTCAGTGGTGGAAATTTCTTTATTCGAAAAATAGCAAATGCATTCCTTTCCAAGGTCACCTATTTCCCCCTTCTTTTCCTTATTCCTCACACGACACCCCTCCCCTCCATTATTTTCCCAGTCCTCTTCTCTGTACTACAGATGGTATGGATGAAGGTGGAAACAGAGAGCGTTGTGAAATCTGCTCCTTCCCCATCTCTTTTTCCAGGCCAGTTAACCCTCATCCAGGCAAACAATACAGAAGTGATACCTATATGGAGGATGGCAAGAGTCAGGTCCAAGACAGGCCAAAGATTCCCAGTCAGAATAAAAAGCTAAATACTGCTGGTGTTTCTAGCTAGAATGACCTCGTGGGACATGTACCCTGCCAGTTCAGACCCCCAACCACTGAAGCCGTTTTCTTCTCTTTTATAGAACCAGAATACGAGGGGGCTCTATCTGTAACACCTCGGGTTTATCTCCTACTCTCATTACAAGGTAGCAGAAAGAGCTGCCAGGCTTTGGGGACAAAAGACAGGGATTCAGACCACAGAATTTCCACTTCCTGACTGGAGCCTTGAGCAGTTCATTCTGTGAGTGTTTCTTCGTCTATAAAATGTCCATTATACAGCACATCTCAGGATATATGACCAAGAAATAGAACAACGATATGAAATAGCACACATTGTTCCTGGTTTCCTATGCTGATAATCTTTCCTTTTCACCCCATCCCAACCCTGCTCCCTCAGCTAACATTAGGTGTCATTCTATGCCTTTTAAAACATAGGATCAGAACTAGAATTGGGGGAATTTGGTAGAGACCATAATGTAAAGAGAAGGGCAGGCATTTCTAGGCATGTTTGTATGTATAAACCAAAAGCAGATTAGTCTACTAGCTCCTTGGACAGGAGCCTATGTCTTATACTACACAGCGTGCCCTGCAGCTATACAGCGCCCTGGAATAATATCATTTATTGAGTGCCCACTGTCTTTTCCTCTTTTACATATCATCCCTTCTAAACTGCCCAGTAGTAACCTGTAAGTGTTATTGTCTATAGTACGTAAATGAGGTAATAACCAAGGCAACAAACAAATCTTCCAAGGTCAAGATTCAGATTTCAGTGTCTGTGATTTCAAATCTCACTTTTTATTATTACACACTGCCCCCCAATAAAAATAGCTGCCTTCATTTGGTTTTATTTTTATTTATTGAACCTTTATTTGTACAAGCTACTGTGTTAGATTCAGGCTTTATACTAAGATGTATAAGACCCAGTTCTATATAAACAGCTACACAGGCAACTGTGATATGAGGTAGAAGGTGATACATCTCATAATCAATGAACAAGTGAAGGACGCCAATGTTCACAGGTGGATGAGGTCACGTCTAATTGCCGCAAATGGTCAAAGGCATCATGAAGGAGGGCGTGTCTGAATGGAGCCTGAGGGCTGCATTTCCTACTGCAGGTTCTGCGTGGTAAACTTGAGATCTAGATATCTTAGTGCCTGTTACTTTTTCTTACCATCCATTGTTACTCATTGCTTACTATCTATTGCTACTCTTCAATATGAAAGGAGAAGATAACTAGAGAAACCACCTTGAATAGAATCAGACTACCCTCAGACTGCATGGTTTCCTCTCATTTTCTCATTTGAGTGGACATAGCATAGTGTTTAAGAGCCTAACTCCTATCCACCACCTAATGTAACAGCTGTACAATTTTGGGAAGTTAACTTCTGTAGGCCTCAGTTCTTCCAGCTATAAAATGAGGATAGTATATGCCTCACAGACATTTTTCTGTGGAATTAACAGGATTCTGTATGTGAAGTGATTAGCTGGGTGCTTAGAGCATAAGTGCCTAATAATCAATGAATGATAGGCATAATTAATAGATGCTGTATCTATCTAAGTAGATAGATATGGCCAGAAAAAATATAAGGAAGTGTGGTATACATTTGTCTGGAATGTCAGAACTTTGATACTGGTTCTGAATTCGAGAGTTAGCAGTTCTGACTTGAGAGCTCCTCAAAATTAATGCAGAAATGCAGCTGCAGTTATGGAAGGCGTAATAGTGACCAAACCCCCAGCCACCTGAGGGGAGCTAAGAAGTTTTTCATCCTAAACCATTGTTTCCTGTCTCCTTAGTGCCCTAGATTGTTGCCCAAGTTGTAATTATTCCAGTATTTCTTGCTTAGGTAGAAAAATTACTCAGGAAAGACAGTATGACTCTGCAGAGTCTGCAGTAGACCTGGCCTCTCAGTGACAAAATGTTCACTTTTACTCAGCCATGAATTTTCTGGATAAATCTACCATGAATATTTTTATGCTTTGGTTGAATTTTAGTTACTACAGCTGAAGGAGTGGGGTGATCTATAATAAAGGACCTTGATCAGAAATACTCAGGAAAAAAAAGTTAGTTGGGTTACGTGGGTGATTGTTTTCTTTAACTTAGTCACTTTAACATTCAATGTTAAATGTTGTGGAGAAAAAAATTACTGTTAAATTTGCCTTCAGAATCTGTTTTTTTCTGGGCCCACTGAGAATCAGATAAACTTCACTTTAGGTTATATGTGACTAAAGAGTTGGCTGGCCTTTATATTTTTAGTCATCATGTGACAAACTAAGTCTAAACTGAAGAGTAATTTAGGTTAGGCAAGGAAAGTTCTTTCCATCGTATTTCTTCTTGGGAAAAAAAATTTTTTTGTCTCATACTAAACACTTTAGGATATAAATTTGTGGAAATGAAACATCTGTAGATGTATATATTAACTTTTGCCTTCTATTTTCTTAGAAATGTTTTTAAAAGAATAAACCGTTTTAAAAGTTGGAACTGTATACTCAAAATATTTGGGGGTGTTTAGAAAATCAGTCATTCAGTATCATCAATATCTAGCATGGTTTAAGGACCACTTCATGCCCTGATTAAATTAGAATCTGCATTGGGCCCATAACCCCTGTAGATTATGAAATCTGAGATAAAATCTTTGCAATTATCTACGCAAATAGACTGAATTCATTTCAATATAGAGTTTTAGATTCTTTAAATACAGTGTAACCTTAGAATCATAATGGGTTAAACTTAATTACTATAGCATGAGGAAGCAGATGGGAGGTGTTTAAGGAACCAATATGAGAAAACTTAAGCTTACATAGCACCTTAGTAAAAAAGTATTGTATAGGTATTGCTCTTAAATGAAGCTGGATTTGAGTCTCTTGCCCTGCACCCACCTTTCTACATCAGCAAACAAACACCTAAGGTCCAACAAGCACAGTTACACTACATCTGGGACCTGTGAACATGAGGAATTATTCCCAACCGGCTTGCACTGTGACCTGGCTTGAAGCTCTTGGAATGAAGAATGTTGAGACTAAGAATGAAAATAGTGGTTGGACCTATTTAAGCATAGATCCACAACAAAACTACTCACAGCAGGAAGTCAGAACTGACCACCCCAGGGTGTTGGCAGCATTATGTACATGCTTCTTGCTCTCCATGAAAATAGAATGATAACTAGTTAAACTCCTTTTCTTTTTCATCAAAATACTTATCAGCTTTTGCTCATCTTTAATAAAATGGGGTTTTAGTTAACTAACCTCAGTCCATATGCACAGAGGTAGATTATAGATCAGCCTTTCATAATTTACCTGGCAGTGGTGCATTCTTTTTAAAACCTACTGTTGTATGTGTTAATTTTCCTTTACTTTTAATAGGTTAAAAAAAAATCCATTTTGTAATGATGCATGACTCATTCAGTGTTCATTGTCTTCCCACTAATATTTTTTTTTTTGCCTTGAGCCAGCAAGAAAATCTTACATGAGAGGAGGGAGAAACAGACAGTGAGTTGAGGAATACAGTACTTAAATACTGTTGCTTGATTTTCATTGGTTATCTCCTTTCTTAACGGTGACCAGTCTAATCCAGACTTCCTTGTCAAATCCCTCCCCTCCCCCATCCTCTGCCAGGGGCTTCACGGGGTGTCAGTTGCTAGAAACTGACTGCAGGCAGTATGTAGGCATCTTTCATTTAGAATGGACATTAATATATTGACTAGAAAAGAAAGCTTTTAGAAATGTGTCATTTGTCAAAATTGCATGGCTTTTTAAAAAGGATAGAGAAATGCTGAATGTTTTGTATGTTAGCATCGACTCTATTTCTGTTCAGACTCTTAAGTTTTCAGAAGCTTAAATATAGAGCCCTTTAAAAAAAAAAAAGGAAGAAAGAAGAATTTTTCTGGTTAGTCGACCTCTTTTTAAGAAGTGCTTCATCATCCTCCTCCACCTCTCCGTGATGTTTCTCTGCAGCTCTCTGTAGGGTAGGGTTCTGTGCTGGCTGGCAGAATGCTCATTTGTTAGCTGAATAGAGTTCATCGACAGACATAGATCAATATAGGTTTTCTTTATTTCCTGTGAATTCCAAAATGCCATCCAAAGAGTCTTGGTCGGGTAGGAAAACTAATAGAGCTACAGTTCACAAATCAAAACAAGAGGGCCGTCAGCAAGATTTATTGATAGCAGCCTTGGGAATGAAACTGGGTTCTCAAAAGTCGTCTGTGACAATCTGGCAACCTCTGAAACTCTTTGCTTATTCGCAGTTGACATCACTTGTTAGAAGAGCAACTCTGAAAGAAAACGAGCAAATTCCAAAATATGAAAAGGTTCACAATTTCAAGGTAAGAATATTTATTTTTAACCTTTTGTTATAAGAAAGGAAATGCACATTTCTTGAAATATACAATATTGAAGTGTGTCTTTTTAAAACTAGGACGACTGGACTAAAATGTTCTTGCTATTCAGGGAATGAAGATGTTTTAAGCAAGATTTTTTTTAAGGAATAGCTTAATAAAGGTGATAGAATCCAACCCCATTTTCTCTGATGCTGATTTAGTATTCTGTTTGATCAGTGTATACTGAGTGGTAAAAGTCTTGACTGATATTTAAAAGATCTCATCTAATAATGATTTGGGTGTTATATTTATTTGTGATGCAAATATGTCTAACTACCTTCCGTGGGATATTTTGTGAGAGGATTAGATCTTATCTCCTTCCGTTTCTGGTAAAAAGCTTTGGCTATAAGAGGCATGTGCTGTTGCATCTGGATTGAGCAGATGGTGTGCATTTCCCATAGTTTCTGTCTTTTCTCCTCTGCTAATGAATTGACCATGATGAAAGGAGGATGGCTACCATGGGACCGTTATGCTGCTGACACTAGCAGCTTCTCTTCAGTTTTCGAGTATTTTCTTTCACTCTGTGTGTGTGTGTGTGTGTGTGTGTGTGTAGTTCTTAATTATTGTGTTACTGTGTTTTACCAACTATACTTTAATCATTTTTCATCAAGATGTGTGTGTGTGTGTGTGTGTTGATTCAAGCTGTGTGTAGATCTTGCCTGTATTTATAGCATGATATAAGACCTTGAAGTTCAGTCCTTTGCAACCTAATTCAGAGAACATACAATGTGAGGTTGTGCGTGAGGAGATCCAGTTACACTTCATGGGTAGATGCACTAGCATTTCTATAGTAACTTCCCAATAGTTATACAACTTTATGATGAAGTTCCTGAGACATGAATATTGTTAATGTAGACAAAATGGCATTAGTTTTGATGTTAGCGGGTATCTGTTTTCAAAAGATGATAAAGCTGGAAACCCTGATCTTCCTTTTATTTATTAATTTATTCAACATTTATTCAGCAGATAGAATGCACCAGGCTCTGTAGTAAGACATTTCATTCCAAATTTGCAATTTATCCTGATTTTTAACGCTAGCATTAATTTTACTCAGATGCTAAATACCCAGCCCCCAATATGCTCTGCTTTTTCCATAGTGAAAAAGATTTTTATGAACTTCCGATTATTTGAGGATAAAGGATACATTCCAAAATGTATGGGCTGTGTAAAGATTGCTAATATTTCAAGGTAAACCAAATAGAGTTTTCTTTTCCCTCTCTAAACATATTATTAAAGACCAGATCTTTCAACCAGTATCTTTGATGTAAAATGAAATTGAGACCATTCAGTGTGTGCATCCAGTCTCAACCACCTCTTCCATTTATGGACCTAAACAGTCCATGCGGGTACTAGTCCTCAGTGTCTTCTTGCATGATATACAACCTGGTCTAACAGGATTTTTATCAGGAAAATGACCCCAAATACATCCTTTTGCAAATATCAAGTTATGTGCATGTTCGGACTCAAAAATAGCCATTTAGGTTCCTAAGCAGGAAACTGCAAACTTTTTAGAAATGGCTGAGATTTTTAAATATATCCCTCTGGTATGTTAAGCAGGAACAGATTGACCTATTAGGGATGCCATTTTAGTGCTAAGTTCATTGTACATGCTTTCTGTCAATATTGATAAAAAGCAAAGGGTAGAGCTGTTCAAGGATTTGCATAAACAAACACATTCTCTAGTTTTTTTTGGTTGTGTCTTCCAGTAATTTCTCAATTTTAATTTAACACATGGCTTTCATGAGCAAATTTTGTATAACCAGAAAGTACTGACTATGGGACCAATTGTGACTCATAGCTTGGTACCTACGCTGTTTTAAAGATACTTTTTTTTTTTTTTTTTAAAGAGGCGTGTGAAACAGTAGAAGCCTGCTTCCTTCTCTGGAGCTAAGATATTAAAACGAGCTTGGGCTCACTGTTTAAAAAAAAGTAAAATATTTATGCTCAGGAAGAGCTCATGTTGGACAGTGAATTGCATTACATATATTTTTTCGAGTTGCTAATAAGGTCAAAAGTCTTTGACTCTCAAAACGATTTGACTCTTTCCATTGAAATTACTCTTTGTTTCTTAAAAACTGTTTCTGTGGGGTGGCATTATAAAAAAGAGAAGGAGGGGTCATACTTGACTTCCGGGCACATCCCTAAAAGAATTCAGACTCTGTGGCAGGAGCAGTGCTCTCCCACACAAATGTTCACTTAGAAGGTCACTGCCTGTGATATGTAAGTATGTCCAGTTCAGAGATTTATTGTAGGAAAAATCTGGAGCATTTACAAAATGATAATTGTTCACGTGGCCTTGCCATTGACTATTTTCTATGTTGGTGAAAGTGTACTCTGCCTAACCACCAACCCACTCACCAAACTCATTTCAATGTGGTTTTCTTTTTTGCCTCTTGAACTGCCTTGTTATATAACGTTGCTCTGTGGTGTCGAACAGCTGTCAAGTCTCATTTCAGAAGGTGAAACCATGAGTGTCATATACCTTTGGTGAAAGCATTCACCAAGGTGAAATCCAAAAAAAAAAAAAAATCAACTGGGCCTAACTCCAGACTCCAGGCAGGTGTTTGTTTTTTGTTGTTTTTGTTTGTTTTTAATAGAAGGAGAAAAAAAAACCAGGAAGTCTTCCCATTTTGCTGTGTTATATAACAGTCTTTTTTTTTTTTTTTCCCTATTGTTACTTACAAGGATTTGATAAAGCATCTATCACAAGAAAGATAGTTGTCTCTCTCAGGGGGGTCATCATTTTAAAAATAAATGTACCACATCCTTTAAAAATGATTACCCTGTAAGTCGTCAATGTAACTTACCCTGTAAGTTGTCAATGTAACTTAGAGTAAAAGTAATTTTAACTGTCTCCTGGATCAACCTCTCATTTTAAGAACTGCCCCATCCTAACACAACAGAGAGAGAGAGTGAGCACACAAGTGCTAATTTCTTAAACCAACAACTTAAAAACTAAGCAAAACAAGACCACCTCTGCCATTAAAAGTCAGACACAGGCACCCCACCAACAGTGATTGCATCCTACATCTGAGGCTGTCCAGATAGGATGATAACTAAGACCCAGCCCTTGCCCTAAGGAACTTGCTTGCTATTTGTATGACCTTGGGCAGACTGCTTCATCTCTCTGAACCTCTGGTTCTGCATCAGAAAAACTGAATTCCTGGTATGTGTAGGTACTTTGTACCCACTGTTTTTGTTATTACAAATTACCCCTAAGTGGGTATTTTTTCTGAATCCATGTCAAGACTGTTTCTTGCCCAGTAGCAGAGAGCATGATGCAGTTGAGAACCCTGGCATGATTGTGGTGCTAAAGAAAGCTCTTGCTTCTTTCTTAGCTCCCAGGCACAGTTAGATGTTATGTAAGAGCAGTGCATTTTCACGCACCACAGAATACAGTGAAATCCTCTGTATTTCTTTTACTCCCTTCAAATTATTCAGTGTTCCATTTGGTATGTTTAATTCAAACAGCTCTATAAAACAAAATCAAGGTTACATATAATATAATAATAGAAACCTGGCTACTTAGGCAAATTAAAAGACATGAATTATAGACACTTTATTCTTTTAATTTTTATTTTATATTGGAGTATAGTTGATCAACAATGTTGTATTAGTTTCAGGTGTACAGCAAAGTGATTCAGTTATATTGCATACATATATTTTACATGTATCTATTCTTTTTCAAATTCTTTTCCCATTTAGGTTATTACAGAGTATTCAGCAGAGTTACCTGTGCTATACAGTCGGTCCTTGTTGGTTATCTGTTTTAAATACAGCAGTGTACATGTCAATCCCAAACTGCCAATCTGTCCCTCCCCAGCACCCCACACCTGTAAACATAAGTTCGTTCTCTAAGTCTGTGAGTCTGTTTCTGTCTTGTAAATAAGTTCATCTGTATCCTTTTTTTAGATTCCACATATAAATATCATATGATATTTGTCTTTTTCTGTCTGACTTACTTCACTTAGTATGATAATCTCCAGGTCCATCCATGCTGCTGCAAATGGCATTATTTCATTCTTTTTAATGACTGAGTAATATTCCATTGTATATATGTACCACATCTTCTTTATCCATTCATCTGTTGATGGACATTTAGGTTGCTTCCATGTTTTGGCTATTGTAAATAGTGCTGCAGTGAGCATTGGGGTGCATGTATCCTTTCAAACCATGTTTTTCTCCAGATATATGCCCAGGAGTGGGATTGTAGGATTATATGGTAGTTCTATTTTTAGTTTTTTAAGGAACCTCCATACTGGCCTCCATAGTGGCTATACCAATGTAAATTGCCACCAACAGTGTAGGAGTGTTCCCTTTTCTCCACACCCTATCCAGCACTTATTGTTGGTAGACTTTTTGATGATGGCCATTCTGAATGGTGTGAGGTGATATCTCATTGTAGTTTTGATTTGCATTTCTCTAATAATTAGTGATGTTGAGCATCTCTTCATGTGTCTCTTGGCCATCTGTATGTCTTCACTGGAGAAATGTCTATTTAGGTCTTCTGCCCATTTTTTTGATTGGGTTGTTTGTTTTTTTTTAAATAAGTTCATCTGTATCCTTTTTTTAGATTCCACATATAAATATCATATGATATTTGTCTTTTTCTGTCTGACTTACTTCACTTAGTATGATAATCTCCAGGTCCATCCATGCTGCTGCAAATGGCATTATTTCATTCTTTTTAATGACTGAGTAATATTCCATTGTATATATGTACCACATCTTCTTTATCCATTCATCTGTTGATGGACATTTAGGTTGCTTCCATGTTTTGGCTATTGTAAATAGTGCTGCAGTGAGCATTGGGGTGCATGTATCCTTTCAAACCATGTTTTTCTCCAGATATATGCCCAGGAGTGGGATTGTAGGATTATATGGTAGTTCTATTTTTAGTTTTTTAAGGAACCTCCATACTGGCCTCCATAGTGGCTATACCAATGTAAATTGCCACCAACAGTGTAGGAGTGTTCCCTTTTCTCCACACCCTATCCAGCACTTATTGTTGGTAGACTTTTTGATGATGGCCATTCTGAATGGTGTGAGGTGATATCTCATTGTAGTTTTGATTTGCATTTCTCTAATAATTAGTGATGTTGAGCATCTCTTCATGTGTCTCTTGGCCATCTGTATGTCTTCACTGGAGAAATGTCTATTTAGGTCTTCTGCCCATTTTTTTGATTGGGTTGTTTGTTTTTTTGATATTGAGCCACATGAGCTGTTTTTAAATTTTGGAGATTAATCCCTTGTCAGTCACATCATTTGCAAATATTTTCTCCCATTCTGTAGGTTGTCTTTTTGTTTTGTTTATGGTTTCCTTTACTGTGCAAAAGCTTTTGAGTTTAATTAGGTCCCATTTGTTTATTTTTGTTTTTATTTCCATTACTCTATAAGACAGATCAAAAAAGATATTGCTGCGATTTATGTCAGAGACTGTTCTGCCTGTATTTTCCTCTAAGCGTTTTATAGTATCTGGTCTTAAATTTATGTCTTTAATCCATTTTGAGTTTATTTTTGTGTATGTGTATGGTGTTGAAGAATGTTCTAATTTCATTTTCTTACATGTAGCTGTCCAGTTTTCCCAGCACCACTTATTGAAGAGACTGTCTTTTCTCCATTGTATAATATTGCCTCCTTTGTTGAAGAGTAATTAACCATAGGTGCATGGGTTTATGTCTGGGCTTTCTGTCCTGTTCCATTGAGCTATATTTCTACTTTTGTGCCAGTACCATACTCTTTTGATGACTGTAGCTTTGTAGTATAGTCTGAAGTCAGGGAGCCTGATTCCTCCAGCTCTGTTTTTCTTTCTCAAGATTGCTTTGGCTGTTCGGGGTCTTTTGTGTTTCCATACAAATTAAAAACGTTTTTGTTCTAGTTCTGTAAAAAATGCCATTGGTAATTTGATAGGGATTGCACTGAATCTGTAGATTGCCTTGGGTAGTATACTTATTTTGATAATGTTGATTCTTCCATTCCAAGAACATGGTATATCTTTCCATCTGTTTGTGTCATCTTCGGTTTCTTTCATCAACATCTTACAGTTTTTGGAGTTACAGGTCTTTTGCCTCCCTAGGTAGATTTATACCTTGATATTCTTTTTGATGCGATGGTAAATGGGATTGTTTATTTCTCTTTTTGATCTTTCGTTGTTAGTGTATAGAAGTGCAACAGATTTCTGTGTATTTATTTTGTATCCTGCAACTTTAGTGAATTCATTGATGAGCCTAAGTAGCTTTCTAGTAGCATCTTTAGGATTTTCTATGTATAGTATCATGTCGTCTGCAAACAGTGACAGTTTTACTTCTTTTACAATTTGGATTCCCTTTCTTTTTCTTCTCTGATTGCTGTGGCTAGGGCTTCCAAAGCTATGTTGAATAAAAGTGGTGAGAGTGGACATCCTTGTTTTGTTCCTGATCTTAGAGGAAATGCTTTCAGTTTTTCACCATTGAGAATGATGTTAGCTGTAGGTTTGTCATATATGGCCTTTATTTTGTTGAGGTATGTTCCCTCTCTGCCCATTTTCTGGAGAGTTTTTATCACAGATGTGTGTTGAATTTTGTCAAAAGCTATTTCTGCATCTATTGAGGTGATCATATGGTTTTTATTCTGCAGTTTGTTGATGTGGTGTATCACACTGATTGATTTTGCAGATATTGAAAATCCTTGCATCCCTGGGATAAATCCCACTTGATCATGGTGTATGATCCTTCTAATGTGTTGTTGGATTCAGTTTGCTAGTATTTTGTTGAGGATTTTTATGTCTATCCTCATCAGTTAGTGGCCTGTAATTTTCCCTTTTTGTGGTATCTTTGTCTGGTTTGGGTATCAGGGTGATGGTGGCCTCATATCATAGAATGAGTTTGTGACTATTCCTTCCTTTGCAATTTTTTGGGAAGAGTTTGAGAAGGATAGGTGTTAACTGTTCTCTAAATGTTTGATAGAATTCACCTGTGAAGCTATCTGGTCCTGAACTTTTGTTTGTTGGGAGTTTTTAAATCACGGTTTCAATTTCAGTACTTGCAATTAGTGTGTTCATATTTTCTATTTCTTCCTGGCTCAGTCTTGGGAGATTGTACCTTTCTGAGAATTTGTTCATTTCTTCCAGGTTGTCCATTTTATTGGCATATAGTTGCTCGAAGTAGTCTCTTATGACTCTTTTTATTTCTGTGGTGTCTGTTGTAACTCCTCCTTTTGCATTTCTAATTTTATTGATTTGATCCCTATCCCTTTTTTTCTTGATGAGTCTGGCTAAAGGTTTATCAATTTTATCTTTTCAAAGAACCAAAGGAGTTTCATTGATCTTTTCTGTTGTTTTTTTTCATTTCTATTTCATTTATTTATGATTTCCTTTCTTCTACTAACTTTAGGTTTTGTTTGTTCTTCTTTGTCTGGTTGCTTTAGGTGTAAGGTTAGATTGTTTATTTGAGATTCTTCTTGTTTCCTGCGGTGAGTTTGTATTGCTATAAACTTCCCTCTTAGAACTGCTTTTGCTGTGTCCCATAGGTTTTGTATTGTCCTGCTTTCATTTTCATTTGTCTCTAGGTATTTTTTGATTTCTTCAGTGATCCATTGGTTGTTTAGTAGCACATTGTTTAGCTTGCATGTTTGTGTTTTTTACAATTTTTTTCTTGTAGTTGATTTCTAATCTCATAGTGTTGTGATCGGAAAAGATGCTTGATACGATTTCAATTTTCTTAAACTTACCAAGGCTCACTTTGTGGCCCAGTATGTAATCAGTCCTGGAGAATGTTCCATGTGCACTTGAGAAGAATGTGTATTCTGCTGCTTTTGGATAGAATGCATTATAAATATCAAGTCCATCTGGTCTAATGTGTCGTTTAAGGCCTGTGTTTCCTTATTGATTTTTTGTCTGGATGATCTGTCCATTGATGAAAGTGGGGTGTTGAAGTCCCCCACTATTATTGTGTTACTGTTGATTTCTCCTTTTATGGTTTTTAGTATTTACCTTATATATTGAGGTGCTCCTATGTTGGTGCATATATATTTACAATTGTTATATCTTCTTGGATTGGTCCCTTGATCTTTATGTAGCATCCTTCTTTGTCTCTTGTAACATTCTTTATTTTAAAGTCGATTTTGTCTGATATGAGAATTGCTACTCCAGCTATCTTTTGATTTCCATTTGCATGGAATAGCTTTCTCCATCCCCTTCCTTTCAGTCTGTATGTGTCCCTAGATCTGAAATGGTTCTCTTATAGACAGCATATATACGGGTCTTGTTTCTGTATCCATTCAGCCAATCTATGTCTTTTGGTTAGAGCATTTAATAGATTTAAGTTTAAGGTAATTATTGATATGTGTCTTCCTCGTGCCATTTTCTTAATCGTTTTGGATTTGTTGTTTTTCTTCCCTTCCTCTTTTGTTCTCTTGTGATTTGATGACTAACTTTAGTGTTGTGTTTGTATTACTTTTTCTTTTTTGTGTATCTATTGTAGATTTTTGGTTTGTGGTTACCATGAGGTTTTGATACAGCAGTCTGTATAAAAACAAGATTGTTTTAAGTTGTTGGTCTTTTAATTTCAAATGCATTTCCAATATACTGCATTTGTTCTCTCCTCTTCTCTCAGTTGGTCATTTTGATGTCATATCTGTGTACAGATGATTTTCTACCTTTACTGTATGTTTGCCTTTATCGGTGAACTTTTCCATTTTAATTTTTTGTTTCTAGTTGTGGCCTTTTCTTTTCTGCCTAGAGAAGTAAGTTCCTTTAGTGTTTCTTGCAAAGCTGGTCTGGTTGTGCTGAATTCTGTTAGCTTTGGCTTGTCTGTAAAGATTTCTCTGTCGAATCTGAATGAGAGCCTTGCTTGCTAGATTATTCTTGGTTGTAGATTCTTCTCTTTCATCACTTTAAATATATTGTGCCACTCCCTTCTGGCCTGCAGAGTTTCTACTGAAAACTCAGCTGATAACCTTATGGGAGTTCCTTGTACATGATTTGTTGTTTTTCCCTTGTTGCTTTTAATATTTTTTTGTTGTTTTTAATTTTTGTCAGTTTGATTACTATGTGTATCGGTGTGTTCCTCCTTGGGTTTATTCTGCCTGGGACTCTCTGTGCTTTCTGGACTTGGGTGACTGTTTCCTTTCCCATGATAGGGAAATTTTCAGCTATTATCTCTTCAAAAATTTTTCTCAGGTCATCTCTCTCTCCTCCTTCTGGGACCCCTATAATGCAAATGTTGGTGCATTTAATGTTGTCCCAGAGGTCTCTTAGACTGTCCTCATTTCTTTTCATTCTTTTTTCTTTTCTGTTCAGTGGCAGTGATTTCCACCATTCTGTCTTCCAGCTCACTTATCTGTTCTTCTCCCTCAGTTATTCTGCTATTGATTTCTTCTAGTATATTTTTCATTTCAGTTACTATATTGTTCATCTCTGTTCTTTAGTTCTTCTGGGTCTTTGTTAAACTTTCCTTATATCTTCTCGATCTGTGCCTTCATTCTTTTTCTGAGACCTTGTATCATCTTTACTATCATTACTAGGAATTCTTTTTCAGGTAGATTGCCTATCTCCACTTCATTTAGTTGGTGTTCTGGGGTTTTATCTTGTTTCTTCATCTGGGACATATTCCCTTACCATCTCATTTTGTCTAACTTTCTGTGATTGTGGTTTCCGTTCCACAGGCTGCAGTGTTGTAGTTCTTCTTGCTCTGCTGTCTGCCCCCAGGTGGATGAGGCTAAGAGGCTTGTGCAGGCTTCCTGGTGAGAGGGGCTGGTACCTGCCCACTAGTGGGTGGAGCTGGGTCTTGTCCCTTTGGTGAGCAGGGCTGGGTCAGGGGATGTGTTTATCAGGCAGCTGTTTACTCAGGAGGACTTTAAGCAGCCTGTCTGCTTATGGGTGGGGCTGTGTTCCTGCCCTGTTTGTTGGTTGTTTGGCCTGAGGCATCCCAGCACTGGAGCTTACAGGCTGTTGGGTGGGGGCCAGGTCTTGGTGAGAAAATGGCAGCCTCCAAGAAGGCTCACACCAATGAGTACTCCCCCAGCAGTGTCCTTGTCCCTGCAGTGAACCACAGCCTCCGCAGGAGACCCTCCAATACTAGCAGGTAAGTCTAGCCCAGTCTCTTATGAGGTTACCGCTTTTTCTTCTGGGTCCTGGTGTGCACGAGACCCTGTGTATACCGTCCAAGAGTGGAGTTTCTGTTTACCCCAGTCCTGTGGGATCACACACTGCTGGCTTTCAGTGCCAGATTCTCTGGGGTCTCCTCCTCCCATTGCCAGACCCCCAGGCTGGGGAGCCTGATACAGGCCTCAGAACTTTCGCTCCTGTGGGAGAACTTCTGTGGTATAATTATTTCCCAGTTTGTGGTTCACCCACCCAGCATGTATGAGATTTCTTTTTATCATGGTGTGCCTCTCCTACCTTCTCCTTGTGGTTTCTTCTTTGTCTTTTTTTTTGATAGGTTCCAGCATTTTTTGGTCGGTGGTTATTCAGCAGTTAGTTGTGATTTTGGTGTTTCCATAAGAAGGGGTGAGCTCACGTCCTTCTACTCTGCCGTCTTGTCTCCTCTTTTTTTTTCTTTTCCTTCATGCTGAATCTAGCATCACTTGCTCATTGGGGGTGGCATGCAGAGGCTTTGCATGCTTCACTTCAGACCAGAGTTCCTCAGGCAAAAAGGCTGCTGAAGAATTATAGATACTTTAAAATATGAGTTTAGTTCTTTTCTAAGGTAGTCTTGATGTGGTGACTGGTTGAGTTTAGAGTTTCAGACACTTGCATTCTACACAGAAATGAAAGATGTGACGCATTAATAGATTTAATGTTGCCAAGATAATAGGTAAGCAGTGAATCCCGAAATATTAATTGATAATGTAATTAAATTAACTCTATAACATGAACCTTATAATATTTTAAAAATTACTGATTCAGGACTTGGGATATAGTGGTAATAGTTAACTTGTCAATCCTGGCCACCAGACCAGATGTTCTGCTATTTGATAAACTGAAGGTTAGAAATGGCAAGCATTCCTGTGGAAAGTGGCCCTTCCTTTCCTTCAAAGGACACAAACAAATCTGAGCCCTATGGTCTTCATTTGATTCACATTTGAGAAAAAAATACAAGATGAAACAACAAAAATAGATTTAGTATAAAATGTGGAGTTAAACTACATGATCTATAAGTTCTCTAACAGCTCTTAAATTCTCTGATTAAATTATATTGAGAAGTATTAGATTTGTTAATGTAATTATTCTTTTCCATTGTTAAAAAAATATTTTTTCATATATAGTTTAACTAGTTATATTAACAGTCAGTGAAATGTCATATTCCAGGACCGTTATCTACCATGTCCTTTGTATTATTTCCACCAACCATCATAACACCACCTCCCACCATCTTTTCTCCCTTTGTTCTTCCTTCCCTTGTCCCCATATCTAGTAAAATGACTTGTAGATGCTCAAGAAGCATCCATTGAATCACTAAATAGATGAGCACACAGTGTGAGATGGGGGACCTTTGTTGTGGTGGTGGTAGTAGTTATTTTGAAACTACTTTCATGCAGAAGGAAATTTTGACACAAAAATAGATTTTTCTAATGACCTTAAAACCTATATTGTTACAAAATCTTTTAAATCAAATTCATGAGAGTTTTTAAAATGAAATAAACCCCAAAATGTCATGTTATATTTGACTGGAGAATCTGTGTTCACATTTTAAGTTCTCAGAAATTTGAATATTGTTTTGAATTAATAGTAATTTAAAAGACGTTAAATGCAACATGACAAGATGGAAATGGTAAACCTGGAATGTCTCATAATTAACCTTCAGCAATAATGTCACTCACCATTGCTTCTCCCGTGGATGTGAACATGGAGTGCCCAACAAACATTTTAAAAGAATACATAATGTTTTTCTCCAAGTAGGAGATTAAACTGAATTATATTATAAATTTCTGTATTATACATGGATATGGATATTTATACACACACAGAGTTCCTGTTTCTTAATGTGGGTCCATTGCAAGGGAAGATAAAAATAAATATCAGAGCATAGTGGGGGGTTCTCTCTGTCTAGGGCAGTCAAACTTGTAAAGGGTGATGGAGAGAAACTAAGAGATTAGACAAGATCATCTGTAAAGTCCCTGTAGGCACTGTGTTTCTGTTGCTATCCAGTACAGTACCTACCAGATGATATGGAAGCCAAAAAGAAAAAAATGAACACACATTGCTCCACTTTTTACTTCTGCCGCTGCTCGTGGTGAGTAGGACCACAGAGACTCATCATGCACTTCCATCCAGGCCTGTACACTGCACCCCAGCACTGTGGCCCTCTCGACCTCAGTCCTGTCTATCCTTCTTGTGTTTTGTAATGCTGGCTGGGGAACTGGTTATGACACCTTGAGTGTAGATCTAGATCGTTAAGGTCATTGGAAGGGTTACTGCCTAACATTAATACTCCAAAAGGAAACATTTCACAAGGTTTTTGTTGGTTTGCACATAGTTGCTTATACTTCTTCATAGTCACTTTATGGAGCTAGAGAACTTTAAATATTGTACTTAAGAGAAACTCATCATTTCATGGATTAGAAGAACTAATATTGCTAAAATGTCCATACTACCCAAAGTGATCTACATATTCAATGCAATGCCTATCAAAATCCCAATGACATTCTTTACAGAAATAGAAAAAGACATCCTAAAATTCATGTGGAACCACAAAATATCCTAAATAGCCAAAGCAATCTTGAGCACAAACAACAAAACTGAAGGCACCACACTTAATGATTTCAAAATGTATTAGAAAGCTCCAATAATCAAGACAGTATGGTACTGGCATAAAAACAGACCTGTAGACCAATGGAATGAACTAGAAACCCCAGAAATAAATCCATACATCTGCGGTCAACTGAACTTCAACAAGGGTTCCAAGAACACTAAATGGGGAAAGGATAGTCTGTTCAATAAATGATGTTAGGAAAACTGAATATCCACATGCAAAAGAATGAAATCGGCCCCTATCTCACAGCATTTATAAAAACCAACTCAAAACAGATTAAAGACTTAAATATAAGCCCTGAAACCAAAAAACTAGTAGATGAAAGCATAGGGGAAGAAAACGTTCTTAACTGTGGTCTGGGCAATGATTATTTAGATATGGCACCAAAGCATAGGCAGCAAAAGAAAAAATAGGTGGGATTACATCAAGCTAAAAACTTCTGCACAGTAAAGGAAACAGTCAGCAGAGTGAAAAGGCAACCTATGGAATAAGAGAAAATATTTGCAAATCATATATCTGATAAGGGGTTAATATCCAAAATATATAGGGAAGTCATACAACGCAATAGCAAAAAAACCAAAAACGAACAAAAAACTCGATTTAAAAATGAGCAAAGGACCTGAATAGACCTTTCTCAAAAGAAGATATACAAATGGCCAACAGCTGTATGAAGAGGTGTTCAGCATCACTGATCATCAGGGGAATGCAAATCAAACCACAGTGAGATGAGATATCATCTCACACCTGTTAGAATGGCTGTTGTCAAAAAGACAAAAGATAACTGGTGTAGGCGAGGATGTGGAGAAAAGGGAACTCTTGTACACTGTTGATGGCAATGTAAATTGGTACAGCCGTTATGGAAAACATGGAGGTTCCTCAAAAAGTTAAAACTTTATTATGATCCAGCAATGGGTTGACTTTTCACTCTGTTGATTATTTCCTTTGCTGTGCGGAAGATTTATCGTTAGATGTAGTCTCGCCTATTTTTGTTTTTGTTGCTTTCAAATTTGGAGGGAGGTTTGGAAGTTTTTCTTACTTGGAGACTGTTAGTGGAACTTATTAGGTGTCCTATTTCTCTTATGGAATTAAGAAACAAAAAATATGAGAGTAATTTAACATTTGGGGAGAGATTTGCAAGTTTGTTTTCACTAGGAGACTGTTAGTGGAACATACTAGGTGTACCATGTCTTTTATGAAATTAAAAACCAAACAATTTAAAAATAAAACAAAACCTGAGGCCAGCCTTTAAGATGTTAGGGTTGCCACTTCTAAACACCTTAAGGAGGAGCCTGGCACTCTCTCTCACCAGCACCTATCCTAGTTCTTATTTTCAACCAGTATCCTAATTTGAAACCCTTTGGTAGACAACTGCCTCTAATGTGGTATTGATGATTTCCATCATGTATGTATATCCTGCTGATTTAATGTTTTAGAAAATTTGGTTTCTCCAAAATTTATCCCAAAGTAGAGAATCAGCCTGGCATGTGACTCCTGACACAATAACAAGCTAAGGATATAAATAAATCCTTAGGAAGAACACACAATTTTAAAAAGTCACCTCCTCCAGAATTCTGTTCTCTTAATACTTTAGTTTTTGTCCACACAGTAATCTAACCTTCAAGGATTTGGGACATGTTAGTACTTTAAAGGCAACTTTTTATAGTCCTTTGTATCATATATCCATCCCCCCCCGCCAGATTTAACTGAGGATTAAGTCTTAATTCTATTCTGCTTATTTTGTAAGTTAATAGGAGAGATACATGTATATTTCATTTCTGTTTTCCAAAACCTTGTTCAACAAATTATACTTCATCTTCTTTGTGACACACTATATCAAAGTTCCTCGGAGGACAAAGAGTCTTACTTAATAGTGAAGCCTATTGTGGCTTTAATAAAATATTCCTCAAGCACATGCTTTGACTATGTACATTTCATAACATCTTACTTCCCTGTATCTCAGTACAATTATTATCATTATTAGTCAGCATTCATTATTCGTATGTAATAGTATCTGACACAAAAATATCATTTCCCAGGGCTTCCCTGGTGGCGCAGTGGTTGGGGATCCACCTGCCGATGCAGGGGGCGCGGGTTCGTGCCCCGGTCTGGGAGGATCCCACGTGCCGTGGAGCGGCTGGGCCCATGAGCCATGGCCACTGGGCCTGCACGTCCGGAGCCTGTGCTCCGCAACGGGAGAGGCCCGCATACCGCAAAAAAATATATATATATCATTGCCCAAAGGGCAGAGAAAAAAAGAGAGACATGCATAAACACCAAAGGAAGTGGAATATAAATCTAGGAAAGAATTTTTTAAGTGAAGAGAACACATGCAGATACTGATTTTTCTTTCTTAGATATTTTACCACAGCACTGCTGGTATCTGAAAACCACTACAGATTATTTTCCTGATAAATACCATACCAATAGCTTTTTTTCAGGTTTACTAACTTCTCATATTAAATTATCTTACTATTCTTCTGGCTGCAAAATAGGAAAGCTAAAAAGAAAAGGGGAAATAGCCCAGTGGTGTTACACTTCTGAAGAACACTGTCAACTGCTTATTTTCTACATGTTTATATTTTGGGGGGAGCAAAAGTAGAACTGGGTGTTTTTTTTAAAGTGTTGTCCAGACAAAAATTTAAAAGAAAAGAATATATTCATTTTTAGGTCATGGGAGCCAGAGGATTCTTGACATGGTAGATGGTATCCTACAGACTGTTGTAGTAGAGATGACGTTTTGGCTATGTGAATGGATTTGTCCAGATCAGGCCTGAAATGTCAGGCTCGTTCTTTCTCTTTCGTAGAACTCCCTTTTCTTGGAGTTCTAGCCCTTACATGTTCCACACCCTGATGGCTGCTTGTGGCTCTGCCTTACAAGCTTGCACAGTGCATTCATAAAGAGAATGTCCATCTCTTGGAGGTATGTGATTTTGCTTTGATGGTTTGCTATTACAGCTCATTACTCCACAATTGTATGACATTGCTTCAGTGTGTCTTTTTAAAAGATCCACTTGGAACCCATGACTGATATTTACCATTTGATGGAACAGATGGGAAACTTTACATTGCAAGTGTCAGAAAGCCCAACCCATGCTCATGGAGGCAAAATGGGAAATTATTAACTCACATAGTAGGAAAAGTTCAGTGTTAGTTGAAGGTATCCCTTAGCCCAGGGGCTTAAAATGCTACCAGAATCCTGCCTCCCAGCTCTGTCTTCATTTTTTAGGCTCCCTCTGGTGACAAGATGGCTGGCAAAGGCTCCAGCTGTGTATGTTCTCAGATTCTAGTCAGCTCCAAAAAAGAGACTATTTGAGCAAAAGGTCTAGGCCTGGTAGGCATTCACACAGTTATCTTATATGCCCATCTGTGAACCATTAGCTATGGTTTAGGAGAATGGAATGTGCTTATTGGCTTAGATCTAGGTTACATACCTTCCCCTGGAGCTTGGAATAGGATCAGCTCCATACAGTTCACATGGATTGAGGACCGTTATCCAAAGACAAGACATCTATTCTGCATGGCTAAAAAATAAGAAATGCCCACTACAGCATTAAGTGACAAATGAAATCACCAGTTACAAGACCCTACTATACAGCCTACTGAATACAACAATGTTAATGTAACATTTTGCTGAGAGAAGCATGCTTGTAGAGCATGAGGGTAAAAGAATCCTGAAGCTGTTCAGCCTCTATAAAGGGCATTGAGAATTGCTGATGAGGTTAACGTCAGGTTCAAGCTCACATGAAAGATCAGTTTTAGAAACAAGAATATAATCTGAACTCCCACATTCAGCCATGATGGAAGAAATAGATAGATATACCTTCCCATTTTACACAACTAGCAAACCATAAAAAGTATATAAAACAACAGTCAGACATTGAACAACAGGTGTTACAGTTCTGTGATACCTAAAGAAGGAACACAAACAAGATGAGTCTTAAGAGTGGTCTCACTGCCTGGAGGCAGTTTCTAGGCCACAGCACATGGAGCGGGAATCCAAAGAGGACCTGGTGGTCTAACCAAGTTGAGGACACAGAGACTGGAGTTTGGCAAGACAAAGCAGCTAAAATTTCTGGGGCAGGGTACCTGGGGGACAGAGATGTACACAGAAAGAGCTCTGGAGATCTGCATAGGAGTCTTCATGAGTCTTTGGTACTTATCTACACCTGCATGAGAAAAAACTATCAGAAAACCACCAGAAAGCAATAGGCTGAATAATTACTGAAATTGTCCCTGGGCTGCCTATAGTTTTGCCCACAAGTCAGAGTAGAAAGACATCATAAAACATAAGGCATTGTTTAAAAGTCCTCAAAATGGTATCGTCATCTTAGTAACATGACTGAATTAGCAGCAGACTAAAGGCTGCAGTGAGCAAAGAAATGAAAACTATTTAAAACAATCCAAATGGAATCTCTAGAGATGAAAAATATACCTGAAATTTAAAATACATTGGATGGTATTAATGGCATATTAGGTACCACAGAAGACAAGATTAGTGAACCAGAAGACATAGCAATAAAAAATAACCAAAACGGAAGACAGAAAGAATCAAAAGTTCACAGTGGGGGAGGGGGGGGCACAGCATCAGTGACCAGTGGGACAATGCCAGTCAATGTAACTTCAGTGTACTTGGAGTCAGAAGTACATTTTTATAAAAGAAGAAAATTACACTACTTTTTTATTAACATCTTTAAGTAAAGATTATTTCAGTGTAGGAAAAATATGTCAACAGAGAAACATGGATTATTTTCCTTTGTCACTGGTACTCTTACATATTTTACAAAGTTCTTTAAAAAGCAGCAGGGGAAGTGGGAAGAATATTTGTTACATACAGATGAATAAAGAATGACAGCAGGGCTTCCCTGGCGGCGCAGTGGTTGAGAGTCTGCCTGCCGATGCAGGGGACACGGGTTCGTGCCCCGGTCTGGGAAGATCCCACATGTCATGGAGCGGCTGGGCCCGTGAGCCATGGCCGCTGAGCCTGCGCATCCGGAGCCTGTGCTGTGCAACAGGAGAGGCCACAACAGTGGGAGGCCCGCGTAGCGCCAAAAAAAAAAAAAAAGAATGACAGCAAAATTCTCATCAGCAACTATGCAAGACAATGGAATAATATTTTCAAAGTACGCGACGACAACAACAAAAACTATAACCTAGAATTCTATATCCAGCAAAACTATCTTTCAAAAATGAAGACAAAATATTTGTTTTTTAAACAAAGAAAAACGGAGTGAATCCATTACCAAGAGACCTATGCTATAAGAATATTAAAGGAAGTTCTTCAGACAGAAGGAAAATAATTTCAGATGGAAATTTAGATCTGTACAAAACAATAAAGAATGCCAGAAATGGTAAACATATAGGTAAGTGTAAAATGTTTCTTTTCCTTCATTTTAGTGTTTTTTAAAACATAAGTTTACTGTTTAAAGCAAAAGTAGTAATATGTAGTTTGTACAAGTAAAACAAATAACAATATCATAAATTACAGGGTGAGAGGAGTGGAAATGTACTGTCGTAAAATGCAGTATACGTGAAGTGGTATAATATTGAGGGTAGACTATAATATTGTTAAAGATGTGTACTGTAAACCTTAGAAGTCTAAAGAATAAAGTAGTTATAAGCTAATAGAGGAGGCAAAATGGATTCATAAAAAGTATGTAATTTATCCAAAATTATGCAAGAAAAGAGAAAAAGGAACAAATGGAATATATAGAAGGAAAAAGCAAGATAACAGATTTAAACCCAATTATACTGATAGTTACATTAAATGGAACTAGACTCAACACTCCATTAAAAGATAGAGGTTGTTGTCAGATTGGATTTAAAAACCAAGACCCAACTATATTCTGTCCACAAGGACCCCACTTTAAAGACACAGAGAGGTAAAAAGAAAAAGATATACCATATAGACAGTAATTCAAAGAAAATTAGAATAGCTATATTTATACTAAACATAGTAGTTTTCAGAATAAATATTATTGGCAGTAAAAACATTAAAATTCATTAAGAGAGGACTTCCCTGGTGGCACAGTGGTTAAGAATCCACCTGCCAATGCAAGGGACACAGGTTCAATACCTGGTCCGGGAAGATCCCACATGCCGCAGAGCAACTAAGCCTGTGTGCCACAACTACTGAGCCCGCATGCCACAACTACTGAAGCCCGTGAACCTAGAACCTGTGCTCCACAACAAGAGAAGCCACCGCAACGAGACACCCTCACACCGCAACAAAGAGTAGCCCCCACTTGCGCAGCTAGAGAAAGCCCGCGTGCAGCAACGAAGACCCAACACAGCCAAAAATAAATAAATAAATAAAATAAAATTCATTCAGAGGACATAATTTAAATTTTATATGCACCTAAAAACAGAGATTCAAAATATGTAAAGCAACAACTGAACTGAAAAGTGAAATGGACAAATCCACAATTATAGATGGAGATCTCTACACTTCTCTCTCAGACATAGGACAAATAGACAAACAGACAAATAGAACAAATGGAAAATTAGTAAGGGCTTAGAAGACTTGAACAACAGTATCAACCAATTTGACCTAGCTGATATTTGTATTCTACTTGGCAACAGCAGAATACACATACTATTCAAGTGAACATGAAAGATTCACCAAGATAGACAATATTCTGGGCCATAAAACAAGTGTCAATAAATGTAAAAGTATTGAAATCACACAAAGTATATCCTCTTACCATGACAGAATTAAATTTAAAATCAATAACAGATATCTGAAGACGTTCCCACATATTTGGAAATTAAACAACTTACTGTTAAATAACTCATGAATTAAAGAAGTAATCACAGGGACATTGGAAAATATTTTGAACTGAATAAAAAGAAAAATACAACACATCAAAATTTGTGGAACGTGGCTGAAGTAGTGCTTAAAGTGAAATTTATACCATTAAGTGCTTATTTGGGGAAAGAAAAAAAAGGTCAAATCAATTACCTTCCACCTTAGGAAACTAGAAAAAAAACCCAATTAAACCAATAGAAAAACAATGGAGAAAATCTGGATCTCTTTTACTAGGGCTTTAAAAAGGGTTTGAACTACATAGTTTAATAATTTTTGGCACATTTTAATCAAACCTTTTTCCAGGTGTATTAGAGAAATACTTTATTCATAATATAATATGTTTTAACAGCAGACTGCTTTAGATGACATTTTTACAACCAAACCAAAGAGAAATTGAAATCTGGTTTTGTGGAAATGTTAATATTAGTACAGACTTGGAGGCTTTGTGGAATTATGGATCATAAGATAATGTGGATTAGTCTGAGGCTTTTATTGTCTCTCAGTGTTCAGTTTACATACTGCAATGTGGTATAGAGATTATCTGTCACTCAGCTGTGTATTACACAGTGGACTTCATTGATTTTATTTTCCTGTTATATCAATACCTTCATAATACAACTTTAGGAGATTGGTATTTTGAAGTATTGATTCACTGTGTCTATATTTTTTTACTACTGGTATTTGAATGCAAACATTATTCCAAGTAATGAAACTAAACTGTCAAAGTAGAAGTGTTTTAGGTATGGCATGTGACATGTTTAAACTTTAACCGTTATTCACTTTAGAGGTAAAGCTCTCATTAGAGCTCCAATGAAAAGAAATTAGGAAGAAATTTGCTTCTGAAACCTGGAAAATGGCTAAACATTAAATTATAGTTTTTTTAATACTTTAAACACCCGTATTTTGAAATGGAAAGTGTTTTTTAATTACTGGGTGATATTTATTGTTATATCATTTATTATACAAACTGTACCTTGTAATGTGATAAATAAATAAATGCCTTGATTACTTTGGTGTTTCCACTGCCTGATGCCTGGATTTCAAGTCGATGGCTTTGTGCAAGGGGCCACTCTTGCAGCTTAGAACAGAACCTTGACACCAGAAACTGCGTTCGTGTTCCGGCCTTAATGTGGTTGTGTACGATTCTGAGCAAGTTCATTTGCACCACATCAGCTCAGCTGTAACTTATTTATTTATTTACTTTTGGCCGCACCACAGGATCCTGACCAGGGATCGAACTTGTGCCCCCTGCAGTGGAAGCTCAGAGTCTTAACCACTGGACCTCCAGGGGAAGTCCCTCAGCTGTAATTTTAGAGATATTTCCCCTTCATTGGGCTAGTGTTGATAGGGAAATATAAATCATGAAGGAAGCCATAAAGAAATTTAAACTTTGTTAATAAAGCCCTGTATAGGATTATGGTGAATGGACTGTGTGAGTAGAATTGATAATGATTCATTATTTATTCTGTGCATGTTTAAAGTACTGTTTTATATGCCAATTAATAAAAACCATTTTTATGTTTTTCATGTGGAAGAAGAGTTAAATTATTAATGTTGTCCTAGTAATTGCTCTACTAGTAAAGTAGGACTAGTGTTGTCATAGCCTGACCATGTTATATCAGCTTTTTCCTGTAGTTATTTCTCATATTTAAGGGGATACCACTTATTTGTGGTATGACCATGGTATGTCCAGCAGGCTTTTATAGTTATCTCCCTCAATTTTGAACAGTTTTCTCACTCTTGAAACATTAGGTCACTGAGTTTTCTATCATTTGTCATGCTTTTCACAGTAATACTTCTGATGGTGTTAACTACTTGTGAGGTGAAGTGTGTGCCTCACAGAGTCCCTGCACAATCATGTGTACCGGCCAGTTGTAGAAGCTGTTATTAGCACCTGCGCCCCTTCGCCAGCTGTCCAGTGCCCCCAGGCACACAGAACCTCCTAGATTCTGTCTGCCGCTGGCCAGAGGGTGTGCGCCTCCTATACCAGGCACTCACCAGCCCCAAGTACTGCTCGAAGCCATGTTTCAGCAAGTGCTCTGGGCATTCCTTCTGCCTTTCCTGCTGTGGGCATCACCTTTCATGTCCATTCCATCAGGACAAGAGGGGGAGGCATAGTCAGCGTGATATCAGTGCTGCTGGCTTAACCGTACCCAAACCTTACTGTTTGTTATAGGTTTTTCCTGAAGAATGTTAAGGCCACTAATAGTTTAAATAACAAGGCAAGAAGGTATTGCTTTGATACAAAAGATACTCCTATTTTTAAGTTCCCCCTCCCTACCTTTTTTTCCTGTAGGGAACCTCTATACAATTTTATATATTTGTTGTTAATGATCATAGCCAATGTTCTACATTCTCTTCTCATTATGTAGTATAAATCAACATATACTTTAACTGAAGAGGTCAAATTAGGACCCAAATTCTAAATTCCAAATCTTTTGGATCAAAATCAAGCCATCTTGGTGAGGCTAAAATTGGTTACTTAAAAGAGTACATTCTGGTTGCCCTAAAGATAAAAATGGAAAAGAAAAAAAAAAGAGAGAGAAAGCCTTTCCTGCCCAGCTGCCTGCCTACCTATGTTCCTTTCGTTTCGATTTGGATCATCTGTTCTCTCCCTTCATTGCCCAATACCGCGCTGGAGAACTGACTCATCAGGGCCTCCCAAATTAAGAGCAGCAGCTGAAATGTCATTCCCACCTTCTCAAGCACAATTTCATTTCCCCCAATGTTCTTACTGCATCCAACAGAGTTTACATTTGCAGCAGGCTTTGCAGGCATGCTGCTTGGCTGTTTGCATTCATGCTTATTTCTACAGGTAGTGTTATGGCCTGGAAGGGATAATGAAGATGTGCTGAATTTTTCTTTCTCTTCTAATAGCATGGAATTCTTTTCCGTTGTTTCTGTTACTGACATTCAAACTGGAGATGTGAACATCAGAAACATGAGAAGCAGACATGCTGGTTTTCTTATAGAAGCCAGGGTTTGGGTCAGTATAACAGTAGGCCCAGTGAGCATGGCTTCAGTTTTTACCTAGGTCAGTACACCAGAGATACAGGACCCTTGGCCTGTGCCACGTGGGCCTCTCAGTAGCCCACCTATCTCCCTCGCTGTCTGTCCTTTTCAGCCTGCTTCTGACCATTGCCCTCCCTGTGACAGACTCTTTTGGGTCCATTAGTTAATCCAGTCTTTCATCTCCAGTTTTAAGGTGATTGATGTGACAGGAGGTATTCACAGGTGAGAGCAATCTCAGATGCCATGGTAATAAAGTTGTCCTTTTTCCAGTTGCAAAAGAGAAGAGGTCTTTAAAATAAGTTGCTATGCCCTTTGTTCATGAAGGTATAATTCAAGCCGTGTACTCTGTCACTTTCATTTGTTGAGATGTACCAAAAGCTTTGGAGGTGGCCTAGAAAAAACATACTTGTGGCCAACTTACGAGGTTACTTTTCTCAGGACCATCTCTGACCTCACTGATACTGTTATATGATGATGCTGATTGATACCAAAACATCCCCCAAAGGAATCCCTTTTTTATAAAATGATCAAGTGATTTGTTTAAATAACTCTAAGGAAGAAACAGTCCTGTTTATAAAGGAATTTGGTTATTTTCCCACCTTATAAAGCCAATGTATGTCATTATGGTCATACAGTAAACAGCAGAAACAGAGGTGGCTTCTGCTTATACAAAACAGTAACTAGAGACTAAATAATGTCACAGAATAAAAAGCAAGGTGCTAACACCTCCTTTCTCACAAGACCACCGTCCCTCAGCCTCAGCTACAAGAAACACAGACAAGGAACCAGAAATTCGGTGGGTTTCGTTTGGTTTGGTTTCTTAACATCTTCAAGAGGAAGACAGATGACACATTTTCTTGATTTATATCCAGTGCTAGCAAAGTTATCAGATTTCCTGGTCCATAACTAAGAACTGGTGGATGGAAAAGGGAGAAGGGTTAGGAGGAAAGAAAAAGAGCCAACAACTTTGGAGAATAAGAGGCAGGAAAACTAAAACACAAACTTATGAAAACATAAAAATCTGGGGCAATTTAGAATTGAAATCCCCTAAAAATGGAAAATGTCACTTAATGAGTGTTCGTTGTGTTCTGTTATGAAGACGTCAGTAACCTTGATTCCCTGGGTGTTGACCTGTGCAGATGTCTAAGGGCGTCTGCTACACTACAGGGAATCACAGGCACAAGTCACTCTGTCTTATAAACCAGGGCTTGGCCCGAGCTCCTGCACTCCTCGTGAACCACTCAGGCCTCCTTTCTACCAGATCCCACCCTAGCTCTTTCTTAGCATTCTCCTAAGCAGAAAGAACCCCCAAGATGCAACTTTTGACCTTTTAATTATTGCGTTTTGAATGCCTGTTACATTCTGATTTGATCATTTTGAGACGGGTAATCAAAATACAACCATATCTAGGAAGCAGAATTATCTGCAGGTGTCAGTGCCCTAGAGCCTCATCTGCAGGAACAGCACCCTGTTTCCGTCATGCTAGGTAGAGGAGAACAAATGCAGAGCTATTCTAAGTTGTACAATTTGTGCAAGTGACTTGTTAAAGATACCTTTTTCGGGCTTCCCTGGTGGCGCAGTCCCGCAAAAAAAAAAAAAAAAAAAAGATACCTTTTTCTGAATTGGTAAAATATGTGATAAAAACATCACTGATAACTTAAAACTGCATATAAAATAAAACATTTAGATAAAGCTCAAATATAACACAATCACCCTTTTTAAAAGAAAGTATTTGTCACTTTTTCTTTAATGCACTTGACACTGTTATAGTATGATTGTAATGACATCCAGGAAAGAAGCTTGCTTTCAAGTCCAACAGCCCTTCTCTGAATTTCTGGCCAGTTTCAGTTCCTATTCCCCACTTTTTCTAAACTCTTCATTGGCTCCATGACTGAACTTACTTCCTAACACACAGAAACTAGACCATTGGGTATGAACTGCCTTAGCCTTCTGCCCCCAGCCCCCACCACTCCTGCACTGTACAGCCATCCTCTCCCCCTTACCCTTGGCCCTGCCAACACAGGGAAGGGGAAGAGCTGAGTTTTCTCTTATTCAAAACTAATCCCTCTGCCCTGGCTCCCATCTCCATTGGTTGCCCTCAGGAACCTTACTCCATGGGTTATCTCCTCTTTCTCAGGAATCTTCAATCAGTCATTTCCATCTCTTCCACTGTTTCCCTCCCACCTCACTTCCAAACCTGTTCTGCTACTTCTCTTCCCCCTGTTAATGCCATCTTCTCCCTAAGAGTTAGCCCTCAGTTCTTCCTCTCTCCTTTGCCTCTGATTCAGTTAGTCACCAAGCGCTGTTGATTCTGCCCCACGTTCTCCATCAGTGCTGTCTGAGTTCAGATCCGTGTCATCTGTTACCTGGACTACTGCTGTAGCACCCTAGTCTGTCTTCCTCCAGCCTTGTCCCCTCGACTGTGTCACTTTCCTTAAAAATCTTCAGTGGCCCTGCATTGCTGACTGAACAAAGTATACATTTGTAGGCGTGGAAGAAGCCCTGTTTGCCTCTCAACTCCTGCCACACCGGTCATTAGGGTCACCTAACGCACCCCGCTCCAACACGCCTACCCCCATTCAGGCCTGTTCTGCTCACCTGGCTGACCCTGCTCATCCTGGAAGCCGCAGCTCACACATAATACCCGAGCAGTGCCCACCCCAGCTACCCTCACACTTTGCAGACACTTTCAGAAGAGGCTTTTCACATTAGATTTAACAAGAGAAACCTATGGTGAATTCCTTGGGCCAATATTTGGTTTAATCTTTGTATATGTCATCACCTAATAACTGTTTATGAATGAATAAAAATAAAATGAGTGATGTCTATTTGTTTTGATGACCTCTAGGGGAATAAAAAAGACAAAAAGACTACAATACTCCATTTTTACAAATACAATCCAGCGTCATGAAAGTCACAAAACAAACAAAATTTAAGAAATAACAAATTTGAGATACAAAAATTCAAAAGGGAATCCAGTTAAATCCTGTTATACAAATACAAGTTTAGTAAGCTTCCAGTGCTTCAAGGCCTACTTCTAGAACCATTTCCTGGAGAGCTACATAACCTGCCTTACAAACAGTTTAAACAAACAAAAGTAAAAACACCACCACCACTAAAACCAGCCCCCAAGATGCCTTTATAAAAACCTGTCCAAGAAGGAAATGTATAAAGAACAATTTCCTGAAGATTTACTTTCTGAGATACGTGTGTGATCCTCTGATTAGAGAACATTGGGCCGCTTGGACAGTGAAACCCTTCCTTCAGCATATGTAATATGAAGAAATGCCCCAAGGTTTTCAAAAGGCCACATTCATTACTGCTTTGTGAAGGTGAAGGAAGGGAATTGGTTCTATCACAACATCTCAATACCCAGTTGTGTTTGCCAAGAGCCCTTCTCTGTTTCAGTAGTTTACATACCAGTAGAACTTTAACACCCTTTATCATGAGTTAACTGGCAGGTACAAAGCCAGACTTCCTCCACACTTCTAATCCAATTTATTAACCTTACCAAGTTAAGTAAAACTGGATTATCCTGAGACTTCCCCTAAAAATAACTTCACAATTCTCTAGCTATTTCATGATTATATAACTTTTAAAATATGAGTCAGTGCTATCTATTTCACTCATTCGCCTCAGATTAAAAGCAAGATTACATACTTTATCCAGTTTTATTCACTCAGAGGAACACAGAAGAAAATAAAGACATCACAGACTATCTGAAAGCTGATCTTGAGCTCGGCTTCAGGAACTCCAGGAAATGCTTTCAGTTTACAGGCTGTGAACATCATTAACAATCCAGAAGCAACTGTATCTGCATTCCTGACCCTTTTCCATAAAAGACATAGAAGTGATTATGGCTGCCTTTTCAAAATCAACACAGCATTTTGTACTTGAGCTTACTTGGCAGTGATCAGAGTCACAAGCACATACCTGCTTGGAATGAACCCTGGGTTATTCACTGCTACCATATATGGATATTTTGGCCAGTAGTAGTATTTCGAATTCTGATATACCATATTTCATTGATTCTACTATATGCTTTTTTTTTTTCATTTTAACATCTCTGAAATTGGGATTAAGCTTATAATCAGTGGCATGTCATAAATTAATTGTCATGGTTTTTCTAAATGGAATATATGTATCTTACATTCAGGGTAAGTCTTATGTTCAGTAGCCTCTTAAGTTTGAAGCACGTTTATTTATTTATTTATTTATATATTAAAAATCACTTACTAATATACAAATAAGACCTAATTAAACTTAAAAGCTTTTGCACAGCAAAGGAAACCGTAAACAAAATGAAAAGACAACCTACAGAATGGGAGAAAATATTTGCCAACTATGTGACCAACAAAATATACAAACAGCTCGTATAGCTCAATATCAAACAAACTATCCAATCAGAAAATGGGCAGAAGACCTAAACAGACATTTCTCCAAAGAAGACATACAGATAGCCAAAAGGCATATAAAAAGATGCTCAACATTGCTAATTATTAGAGAAATGCAAATCAGAACTACAGTGAGGTATCACCTCACACCGGTCAGAATGGCCATCTTTAAAAAGTCCACAAACAATAAATGCTGGAGAGGGTGTGGAGAAAAGGAAACCCTCCTATACTGTTGGTGGGAATGTAAATTGGTGCAGCCACTATAGAGAACAGTATGGTGGTTCCCTAAAAATCTAAAAATAGAACTACCATATGATCCAGCAATCCCACTCCTTGGCGTATATCTGAAGAAAACCATAATTCGGAAAGATACAAGAACCCCAAAGTTCATTGCAGCACTATTTACAATAGCCAAAACATGGAAGCAACCTAAATGTCCATCAGCAGATGAATGGATAAAGAAGACATACACATACACACACACGATGGAATACTACTAAGCCATAAAGAAGAATGAAATAATGCCACTTGCAGTAACATGGATGAACCTAGAGATTATCATACTGAGTGAAGCCAGACAGAGAAACACAAATACCATATGATATCGTTTATATGCGGAATCTAAAACGAAGGAAAAGACACAGATGAACTTATTTCCAAAACAGAATGTTTACCAAAGAGGAAAGGGGAAAGGGGGAGGGATAAATTAGGAGGCTGGGATTAACATATACACAGTACTGTGTATAAAATAGATAACTAACCAACAAACAAAAAATCACTTATATAAATAGAACAGTAGTAACAATGACAGTCTTAGCTGTGAATTTCATTATTTGCCATAGCTGTTTTGGCAGATATTTATGTTGAAATCAAATCGTCACACTTTGTGATTTTCCCTCTCTTGTATTACTGTTTTCTGATGGAGGAAATCATATATATGTAAGAAATTATCTCTAGTAAATGCAATTTGATACAGATCAGTAACTTCCTTGTTCCCTGTCCCTCCCTTTTCTCTTGACTTTTTTTTTTTTTTTTTTTTTTTTTTTTTTGGCGGTACGCGGGCCTCTCACTATTGTGGCCTCTCCCGTTGCGGAGCACAGGCTCCGGACACACAGGCTCAGCGGCCATGGCTCACGGGCCCAGCCGCTCCGCGGCATGTGGGATCTTCCCGGACTGGGGCACGAACCCGTGTCCCCTGCATCAGCAGGCGGACTCTCAACCGCTGCGCCACCAGGGAAGCCCTGACTTATTTCTTGAGTACATTTTTAGCCAATATTTGCTCAGAAGTCTTAAAGTGTTACTGATAATATTCAAGGTATTTTTTCTTTTATTCTTTAATGTTTGGGGTTTGGATTTATTGCTTCTCTATTCTACCAATATTTTTTCATTTAGATTAAGCTAGAATGGCTTCTCTTTCCTATCCATAAAGTCTATAGGAATCTTGGCATTTGAATCCTTCTTCTTTGGAGGTTCCTTTCTTAGGGATAAAAGAATCAGATGCAGTAAAACCTTTATGAGCTGGAAAGATGAGTGAATAATTTCTGTATTCAAACAGGGTTTCTGATCAACTGTAGCTTCTGCAGTTTCTAAAATATATTCATTTTCTTTTGCTAACATAGTATCAAATGGTTCTGAACAGATATTAGCCCTTTTTGATGATTCTGTTGTAACCAGCCACTAAATACCACCTTCACCACCCGTGGCCCTGACTGTGGTCACAGAGGACAGGAGATGGATCATCTGACAAAATCCTTACAGACAGATTCTATCTACATCACTCCTCATCCCCATGCATGCCGTAGCGCTCAGAATATGCCCGTACTTGTATAGCGCATAGATGAGACTGCTTCCAGCTGGAGGGGACCAGTTGGAAAATTCCACTGTAGAAATTGTTTTCAAAAGTAAATAGCAGAATATTGGTTTGATTTATCACCATTTCTAAAACAAAGAGGAAATCAAGCTCTGAAGGAAATTGTAACTGCTTGGCAGTTCTACTCAACCAAGGTTTTTCTAACTGTAACCATATTGTGCCTCTTGATCCTGACTATAGCTTGTGTATGACTGCTTGGAAGGGAAATAATCTCCTCATCTGTAATCTCCCCTCGGGCCACTTTGTCACTACTCTTTTTCAGGTCCACACATTCAGGGGGCCGCACTGGTGTGAATACTGTGCCAACTTCATGTGGGGACTCATTGCTCAGGGAGTGAGATGTGCAGGTAAGAGCTCTTCCCTTTTCGCCTGATTGTGTAAGTTATGAAGCTGTAAGGAGTAACTCATAAGAAGCTTTGTTATTCTGCACATATAATGGGCTGGACCCCCGTTTGCTCTTAACATGCAACAGGCTGGATTTCTCAGGCAGCCAATTTGACTATTGATATTTTATCTGCCCTTCACCTTCTTGTACTTAATGGGCAGCAGTCTGGTCCTTTAAAAAGAGAGAAGTTGTCTTGTTCAGAAAGTCTGATAAAAGGAGATAAAAGTAAGGCAGTTATATTTGCCTTGCCTTTGATGTTGCAGCAACTAAATTTATAAGAATGATTTTTTTAAAGCAGTGTACAGGGACCTATGATTGTTGCCTTAGAAACTGAATTTTAAAGATAACTTGTTAAGCTGAATTGTCCTTACTAACTTTTGTGAAATCAAATTGAAGCTTTAAAAATCTGTGAATTTATCTTAAAAGATGATTACCAAATTCTGAAAAACCACTTAGTCACTAATATTTTGTTTCCGACATTTTAAAATCTTGAATATGCCATATCCTCTTTATAAAATATGACCATAGTATTTTAGATTTAAATTTAGAAACTTGAAGGTTTCCACATAAAGAAATAACCAACTCAGGGATTTATTGAAATGCTTTATGAAATAAGTAGTTATTCACATAGTGTGAAATTCATTTGTATAGAACAACTATACTGAGTACTGGCCATTTATTCAAACTGCTCTAAATTCTGGTGTAGGCTTAAAAATAGTTATTTAAATTTCAGATGTGTAATGTTAGGTCATAGAAGTTTCTTTCTGCTATTTAAATTGTAAAACTAAAAAATACCTTCTTACATGTCTTTTGCCTGAAGCTTAACTCTAAAAATGTATGTGAAGAGTAAAGTATTTCAAAATGGTAACTGAAGTAATTCTGTCAAATTTAGCACTGTAAAAATCCACATTTCTTTTGTGACATGATTCCTAATGGAATATTTTCGCTGTCCATTATGTGCAGAAACTTCTGGGGTTTGATTTTTCTTATTTCTAAATTGCCTTTTCTTTGAATAGCAAGGTGTGGTATGCGTTGCATGTGAACGTTCCAAGTCGCCCTTCCTTCAGTTCTAACTCCCTTAGCGCCACTAAGGCATGATAAGGTTCCAGGCATGTATCACTAGCTAGATCCGTTCAGGGACCTCGCTGCCATGAGGAGGGGGAAGAATTCCTCACGTCTTGACTTTGAACTGTGCAGAGGTGTCCGTCAAGGAGAGCCTCAGCTCAGAGCCAGTCTAATTCCTCCAACATCCTAGAGGGCTGACAGCCCCATTTGCAGTTCTCTGCCCAGAGAATAAATGAGGACAACATTGTCTTTCTGGCTGGTGGTTACCCAGAGTCAGGATGAGGACCCATCACTAGGAAGGTTGTGGTTGAGCCTTTGAACTGGAAGAAGGTTGTGATTGAGCCTTTGAACGGAACATAGTCGTGTAGTTAAGAACATCCACATCGTTGTGGTGTTTCAAAGGCAAATGGAGTGCCCTTTCCAAAGCACAAATCACCTGCTCGAAGAATGGTCGTCTTCATAAGCCTGGTTTGCCTTTATGGCATAGCCTTGACCAGCTGGGACTACAACGGTTTCTTACACATTTTAAGACTGTCACTAATGTAAAAGCTTTTCTTTTACTAGAGTGATGATGTTTATCGTTTACATTTTGAAAGAGTGAAGGCCATCTACATGGAAATTCTGAGTCAGCTATTAGCAGAGAACTAGCACAGCACATGTGAATAATCTTTGGCCATATGCTACAACCCCATATCATGTTTAGAAGAAATGTTTTGGAATGTTTATGATAGTGATAATGTGAAGGAAAAGAAGAAAGAAAATGATTCACCCCATCCCATAGCCACCCACTTGAATAGCCTCCACTTTTTATTGTGAGTAAATGTCAACAGTGTAAAGAAAAGCCTTTTCATTTTATGTTATATCTTGTCTTCAAAAGCATTATATTCTGTGTGATTGCAGCCCGATTACTGAGCAATATAATTTTTTAAAAATACGAAAGGTTAGGATTTGAATTACTTCTGTTTTCTACGACAACTAATTACATTTAGATTGACGGTGGGATTCTTTCATCTGAAGTGGCTCTTCCTGACCTTTGAGCCATCTACTTTATATAAAACAATGCAAAGAATTAAGAACTTCGAGAGAGAGAACTAACGGTGGTAGGGTGAACGTTGGCTCCCCAAAGATGTCTACTTCCTAATGCCTAGAACCTGTGGCTGTTTCCTCTCATGGCAGAGAAGAGTCTGTGATTAAGTTAATGAAGTTGAGGTGGGGAGATTACTGTGGACTGTCAGAGTGGCCCAGTGTAATCACGATCAAAGAGTCCCTGTAAGAGGGAGGCAAAAGAGGCTGAGTCAGATAAAAGGTATAAGAACAGAAGCAGAGGTCAGAAAAGAGCAAAGATGCTATGCTGCTAGCTTTGAAGATGGGGGAAGGGGGCCATGAGCCAATGAATGCAGGCAGCCTCTGGAAGCTGGAAAAGGCAAGGCAAGAAACAGATTCTCCCCTGGAACCTCCAGAAGGAGGTCTTAGGCTTGCTAAGGCCTTGATTTCAGTCCAGTGAAACTGATTTTGGGCTTCTGACCTCCAGAACTGTTAGATGATACACTCATGTTGTTTTAAACCACTGAGTTTATGGTTATTTGTTACAGCGGCAACAGGAGACTAATACATTAGCCACTAAGCATTAAAGCTTTTACTTCCAAAGAAAAATGGAAGTAATACTGCCTATCAGAAAAGAGATGTATTTATCTGCTTTTGATCCCTAAGACAGCTTGCTTTGTTCTGGTTTCTTTTTTCAAAATCCACCAAGGCAGAAGAGAGGTTGTCAGGAATTTTTAAAGGAATGTTTGCCAAAAGCAGCAGTTTTGTATCCCACCACCCCCCTCTTTTTTTTTTTTTTTTTTAACATTATGCGAAGTGTTGGGTGATGTTCCAGTCACCAGGCTGGTGGCAGAGTAGCTGAAGGAATCAGACTGAATCCAGCTAATAGCAAGCAAGCTGTCCCTTCAGTACTGAAAGCTCTAGGCTTGCTCAACGCCCACCGCTGACAAGGACAACTGAGGGAGCAGCAGGGACAGTCATGGGGATGCAGTCATTGCAGACATGATCTTCCCAAAACTCCACAACATGAGGTTCCACAGTCGGCGTTAAATGTCTCACCTACCACAGTCTCCCTTACGTTAGGCTTCTTTAAAGTGAGTAAAATGACGTTACAAGAGACCATCTAACTGCAGCTTGGGAGTGGTGCTCCTTTACGAGCAAAGTAAGTGGCCTTCAAAAGTTAAGTGCAAAGGATCATTGTTGTTCAGATGGAATAATTTTCCCAGACCATTTTTCCTTTCTTTATGAAATTTAAGCTTATAGGTTAAAGTAATCTATTATAAGATCACCAAACATCTCTCTCATGAAAAAGATCATTATTCCACCAGCATTCCTGAATTGTTTTCATTTTAGCCTTCCCAAAATATTCTAAGAAGTTAAGCCGGATAATTGTAAATCAGACACATCAACTTAGTGTTGGTTATGTATGAAAGTGACTTCATTTTTCCAGTGTATCATTATCATTGCTGCCGGCCCCCAAAAGGAAATGGCAGCAGTATTTTTCCTAATAATAAAATGTATTTATTGCTTTGCGTATACAAGCACTTAACTTTTAGGTTGGAGAAGGGGAAGTGATGTCTTCGATTTTAATTACTGCTTTGATTGTACCTAAAAAGTTATGTTTGTCCTTGTAACCCAATGAGAAATTGGTTAGACTTGCTTACGACTTTCATGTAGCTCCTTTTAATTGAAAACAATGTTTTCATAAATATCGCAAAGAACAAAGTATTCTTCTTAATTTTGCTTCTGAAAATAATGACTTCTGATGCATGTTAGAAATGGGCTAGTCCCACTTTTCCTGGGTGGGTGTGGAGGTGGAGGTAGGGACAGCTAAGAGACATGTTTTAAAATAAAACTTCTACTTGCAATTAATTTAAAATAGGAACACTCATAGAAAAGAATGAATGATTACCTTTCCTTTCAAAACACACATTAACATTACCCCTTAATCCTATCAATAGAATATAAATAATATCAGCTATTTATTTCAAAAAATAGGTTTCTGTGCTTTTTAGATATAAAGCATGCATGTTTTTTAGAGAAATCAAGCCCAGAAAAATCTGAAAGTAACCTCAAGTTAATATTCTAATAGAAATACTTGATTAATAAGGACAGAATGAAATATGATTTGAATTTCTCATTCCTTCTTTCATGTGTTTATTCTGTGCTTATTAACTTGAAGAATTGGGAGGGGGCAATGTGATTTAATTGTAACATAAAAATAACCTACCAAACCAAGAGATGCAACAAATGAAATAATTTTTTATGGACTTTTTTTTTCACTTATACTGTAGAGCTTCCCTGGGAGAAATTGAACTCTATAGAAGTTATATGACTTTAATAAATAAGTATGAAAACCAAATAAAGTCTTAATAGCAACCTGAAATATTGATATACTGCTAGTCCCTGAAGCAGCAATTTTCAGAGCAAGTGCAGAGCTGGTATAGTGCACTGTGAACTTAAGGGTATAACGCTACTTCATTTTAATGCCTTTACCCTATCCTTTGGTCTTTTGAAGGACTTCATATCCAATCCTGCCAAAAAATTTGACCTTTGAAATTTATTTCTAAAATTGAGCATAATATATTGTCCCATAGTTTAATCTTATCCAAATGTAAGAAAGAATATGAGTTTAGGAAACATTTCCCTTCTTGTTAAATACCTAAATCTGAGCTCAGTCATCTCTTTATCCAGTTTTCACTGAGTCACAAATAAATTAGGCATTTGCTGATGTGTAAAATGGGAGGTAACTGCAAACGTTCAAAGGAAAAACATTAATATTAGTATCAGACCATTAGTGCCATTCAGATGTTTTGATATTCTGTGGATGCATCTAAATTTTACTGTTTTACCTTCTAGTGGATTTCCACTTACTTAGGAAAGAATGTGACAAAACAAGAATATAATGGGTAGGTTTTATCGCTGCTTTTTAAAAGTGCTTGCCAAATCACATATAGATTTCTATAACAGTAAAATACAGCAGAGCCTTTTAAACTCAAGTATATACAACAAATAATAGGTACAACATACATTATTGAATAAGAGGTTGAAAATAGCAAATTCATCTTCAACCCTGAAAACAATAACTCAGCGTACATGGTGTACTGCTGGTGAAAAGTGGTATATATATCACTCAGTGGGAAGAGCAGAGGCTGGGAATTAGGAAGCCAAGGTTTAAATCTCAGTTCTACCAGTTTCTGGCTGAGCAACTTGAACAAGTCATTTAGCCCCTCTGAGCTTCGTTGTCTTTGTGAAAAGAAGACACTGGGGTAGGTTGTTACTAACAGCCATTTCCAGCTGGACCTGTGACTTCCGTGTACACAGAATACGAGGCACATCAACATTATTTTTAGATAATGAAGCTCTGCTGACTTTTATACTTTTAAAATATTATGTAAGAGTTCTTCCAGTTCTAGACGAGTTGAATAAATATGTTTTATTCCTCACAATAATGATAACAAAAGACCCTGGACAGAATATATACATCAATTATCAAAAGACTGAAAGTTGGGTAAAAGAAGGAAGGCTGATTAGGGACCTCAGGACTCAAGGAACCCAGAAGCGAGTTGCCTGGTGGTATTTTGGATTCGGGGGTTTTTGGAAACTCCTGTGTATCCCAGCCTGAGCATTAAAGATACCCACAACCCATAAATGCCGATAGGCACAGACAAATCCCAAGAAAAGCTGGCTCTTCCTAGCCAAAGCCCTGGGAAAAGGGCACCCAAGCTGGACAGAAGTCTTTTAGCCGTATCTACCATTCTCCAGGTGAACACCATGATAAAGCCACATTGCTACCCCTACCCACAGACTTCTGCTGGACGCTGCAGCAGAAGGCTGTGGGTAGAACCCTGTTTTCCATCCCACTCTGCAGTAACAAGGTTGCACTTCTCTCCTGTGAGTCTGTGAGTAGAGCCCTGTCTTCCATCACCATCTTGCAGGAAGAAAGTGGAACCCCTCCTTGGCTGAGACTATGGGTGGAACCCTGACTTTCATCCCCCCCGCCTATAGTAGAAGCAGCACCCACTCAGCCCAAGTCTGCGGGCAGAGAGCCCTGTCTTCATCCCTGACCTGCAGTAATGAGGCAGCTGAGACCATGATCGGAACTCTCTTCCGTGCCCACCCTGCAGTTCCATGCAGCACAGCACTCCTCCCCGACCAGGTTTGTGGGCAGACCCTGACTTCCATCCCTACCCTGCAATAATAACTAGGACATGGCCCTCTTCCCTCCCCAGAATGTAGGGTAGAGTCCTCCCATAACATACAAGTTTGGTAGGCAAAATAGCACTGCAGTAGCATTACAAAGGCTTTGTTAACTAGTTTGACATTTGAAACACAGCCTATGAAAGTATGCCAGGATGTGTATTCTAAATCTAAACAGGTTAACTGCTGCTAAAGTTGAAAATTTCAGTAGGAACCAGCGTCTTATAACACTCAGAATATCCAGGACGCAGTTCAAAATTACATTTCATACCAAGTACCAGGAAAATCTCAACTCGGATGGAAAAAGATAATCAACAGTCGCCAATATTGAGATGACAGAGATGTTGGAATTATCAGACAAGGAAAGCAGCTATCATAAAAACGTTCCAAGAAGCAATTAGAAACACTCTTGAAACAAATGAAAAAAATAGGAAATATCAGAAAAGAAATAAAGATATAAGAAAGAACTAAATGTAAATTTTAGAACTGAAAATTTTATTAACAAATAAACCCACGGGATGGGCTCACTGGTAGATACGTCAGAGGAAGGAATCTGTGAAGCTGAAGATAGATCAGTAGATATTATCCAATTCAAATGAGAGCAAAAATAGATTTTTAAAAGTGAACTGAGCTTCAGAGACCTGTAGAACAGAAGATTTAGCATTTGTGTTGTTGGAGTCCTGGGAGAGGATAAAGAGTGAGTGGGTGGAAGATATTTGAAAAACTGGTGGCTGAAGACTCCCCAGATTTGGTGAAAGCAGTCAGAGAAAAATGATGTACCTATTTGGAGGTACGTTTATGTAAATGAAGTGTATAAAGAACAGTGTAGATGAGGAAGCAGCCATAACCCCAGCATCCAAGTCCTTTTCAGGACCTGGCATTCACATCTGACGAACACAGAATTGGCCTAGAAGTCAGCTTAGCTCCTGACCTTAAGCTGATTATGACAATGCCTTACAGTGAACCCTGGGGCACTACCTAGGAAAGGCCTCTCAAAATGTTTCATTCTTCTAAATAATAACAGAGTCATGGTAAACAATTATAATTTACTATGTGTAAGCATTTTATGTGTATTAACATTAAAACCTCACATTAACATAATAATATAACCTATTAATAGATCTAATATTAATGGATAAATACTATTATTATTCCCATTTTATATAACTGAGGCACAGAAAGTTTAAGTAACGCCCTCAAAATCACACAGCTAATAGATTCTAGATCTAACTCTAAATTACAGAAGTTATACAAAACATTAAAATTTCAGGGGAAATGAGGCCCTTTAAGTGGCCATTGCCATTGAGTTGCCTTATGATTGAATCAGAAATCTTATTTATATCTAATATAGAATAAAGAGGAATTTGGGGTTCGGGTTATGTATTCATTTGGACATTATTTAACTACACAGAACAGTGTTGGGTCATTTCTTCAGATGGTACAGATTCAGCTCCTTGCCCTGGCAGCCTTTACGTATTCAAAGAAGCACCTGTTCTTCTTGAGTGATGACGATGTTTGGACACTATTAGCATGGGCTGTGCCATCGCCAGTGCTGTTCACTTACACACACATGTTCAAAGACTCAGCTTGCCTCAACACCTAGCCTGTTTTTGCACATGAGAGGTGCTCAATACACATGACTTCTTCCCTTAGAGTCACCACAAGCCTTAAGTTCTTTTTTCAAGTTGGTAATATCTACATATTTAATGAAAGAACAATTCTATTTATAAGTTTTGGCTAATTTTCCTTGTCTTTGTTAACTGTTACTGCCATATATATAACTAGATTTCAGCTTTACCAAAAGTCATAATAATGATGATGATCATTGGTATTTGTCTAACATTTTATAATATGCAAATCACCTCAAATGCATTGGCTTATTAATTCTCATAACAATTCTGTGAGGTAAATGCTATGCTCCCGTTTCTGCCCAAACAGCAAGCAAAACTGAAGCTTGCCCAAGGACCACAGACAGTGGTCGTGGGACTGTATGGTTTTCAAATCCATTAAGACCTGGCTATAAATTGTGTGTACCTCAGTTGGATTGGATTTATGGGAGGTCAGCATCAAGTTTTCATGAACTTAAAAACAAATGGGTAATATTTTAAACAAACATAAAGGTGACATTTATTTTTAGTTAAATTATTCAGGTATGGTCCATGTCTCTTAGGTCCAATTTAGCAAAATATTTGTATCCCTCTCTATTTCTTCTAAAATGCCATTGTGCTCTTCTTGTTGAAAATAAAATACCTCAAAATATTAACTAGAAAATATTTGGGTTCTGGCATCTTAGGAGCTATAACCCAATAAAATGACAAAGCAAAGGAACAACTTCAGTAGAGGCAATATGGTATAGGTGTTAAAATCGTGGACTCTACAATCTTTGTAGCCTTGAATTTCAGCTCACATGTACTAAATGCCATGGGTAAGTTACTTAACCCGTACGTGCTTGGTTTCATCAGGTTTATGAAAGAGAAGAATAAAAGTACCTGGTTTATAGAGTTTTCTGTAAATAATGTAAAGCACTTGGAATAGTGCTTGGCATTAGTAAGCTGTTGATAATAGTAGTAACAAATAATAACTGTGGCTATTTTTAGCTACTAGATGTATTCTATATTCATTATCTTATACATATATATAAAGAGTTAGGAGTAGATACACATATGAGCAGCATCAATTTAAGAGGGCCCTGGGATACTCTTACTTTTGGAGGTTCAATTCCACCTCATATCAGATTTATTAAAATGCAGTTATATCCACATTGAATATAATTTTTTATATAACTTTAAAGAACTGGAACTTTAAATTTTTAGTTGGCTAGTTGGTGTAATGTTACATTTTGTAGACATTTAATTGAACACTTACTAATTTTGTTTGGCCTGGGTTGGTATTCTCCTGAGATCATACAGCAAGTAAATGATAGAACATGAGCTAGAATTCTAGTCTTCTAACTTAAAATCAGAATTTTCCTAAAGAATGAGAAGAATGTTTCCCTCACTCTGCAGGCTGGAAGCTAGTCCCCTTTTAAACCTAATTCAAGTTGGAGTGTCTTGCCAAAATAAACACTCCAGAATGCTCAGAATTCTGAAAATAATAATGAATTTTTCCTTTCTTTATTCTTTAGATTGTGGATTGAATGTTCATAAGCAGTGTTCCAAGATGGTCCCAAATGACTGTAAGCCAGACTTGAAACATGTCAAGAAGGTGTACAGTTGTGACCTGACAACACTCGTGAAAGCCCATATCACTAAGCGGCCCATGGTGGTGGACATGTGCATCAGGGAGATTGAATCTCGAGGTGAGGCATTTCCAGCAAGGTTCAGAGCAGTCGTAACTCACTGCACAACCAGGTTTTCTTCTGCAAGTTTAGGGGGAATTATTTCAGATAACAAATGATCTGAAAGTCTGAAATCAGTTAACAGATAATTAACCAGCATGATTTCAAGGTACATTTAACCAGTTGTAAGAAATATGCTTAAAATATATTTATGGTTGATGCTTCCTGTCTGTAAAAGTTGATATGTAGGTACCAATTCATTTTTCAGTTTTTATATTTTTTCTTAGGTCCAAAAAGCAAAGGTATAAATGCTCTGTTTAAAACTATCCTAGGCCAAAAAACCAAAAACCAGAACTGCATGCACCCTAATTATTCTTTGCCACTTGGGAAAAACTGCTATATGCCTATTAATATAGTTTATCTTAGTCTTCCGTTATGTAAAAGAATTTATGGTGTAAAGGGGGTGATGAAATAATTTCCCTTAAGACCTAAGGTATTTGATCTAGTTAGACAAAATGATGAGCCAAATTACAGATATTCAAGTCACAGTAGGTCAGAATTAAAGAACTGTGAGTGAAATGGTTTTATTTTAGGAGAAAAGTGCGAAGAGGTTTCTAAACATGTATATTTCATCATTCTTCCTGACACATTACTTCCCCAGCCTAAAGTATGAGAAGTTAAAATTCGAAGAAAAGGCATAATCCCAAAGAAACTAATTAGCTTCCCTGCTTTATTTCTACAGGTCTTAATTCTGAAGGACTGTACCGAGTCTCAGGATTTAGTGACCTAATTGAAGATGTCAAGATGGCTTTCGACAGAGGTGTGTTTTCCAGCAGGTTCATTAACTTAGAACAATAATTCTCTGCCAAAAAAGGCACAGCTTCTTATGTTATTCTTTCCATTATTTTTCTAAATCATTAATGATTATTATGCCAAATGAAAAGACTTAGCTTATAATTTTTATTATTTTTTGTATTAGTTGTAAGTATTAAACTGTTAAATTTCAGGGTGAGAAATAAGCATAAAATTTAACTGTATTACCAACATTTGAGTATCCAAGCCTGGTCCACATTCACCAAAATGTATACATAGCAGTTAAATTTACGAAGAACCATGGAGAAAACAGTGGAGGTGGATGGTAGGGGAGGGAATCTAAGTCATTGCAGATCTCAGATTTTCCAGGTTTGCGGTGGCCCACCTAACTCTGCCTGCCGTGCATGCCTCCCCGGCATCCCGTTATCAAAGTCTGAGCTCATGTCAGAGCAGGAATCTGAGAGGAACTGGGGACCTTCTGGCATCAGACCTCCCACTGTGGGAGGAAGGACCCAGCCAAAGAAAAGCTCAATGGAACTTCTTTTCTTTTAACTAACGTTTAAATTAAGGTTTGTTGCCATGGTTCTCCAATTTGTCTTTGTTTTGAGCACTGGAGTAGGTGGTACCAAGGAACTGTAAACTTGAATACAGGAAGTGAAACAGAATAGGAGTTGTGATTGTAAAGAGCCTCTTTCCTTTGCAAGTACAAATTTCTAGTTCCATTACACTCCTCTCCCATCACAGACTTCTTACAGCCAACAGAGACAGAAGACAAAATAAATGAGATATTATTACCAACCCAGTAGGAGGAAATCTAGGTCAGCCCACATATTTGATAAGATTGAAGAAAATGACATGAAGTAATGGCATCAGGAACAACCCTGAATCTATGCCAGATTGAATGTTAGGCATTTCTTTTTCTCTGAAAGGTAGCAACTGAGCATGTCCATTCCCAGCCACTGGCCATGGGAGATTTTCCATATAATCCCTCCTCTCCTGCCCCTGCCCATAGTTTCCTCTGTTAACATCTCTCATTCATACAGTACATCTGTTATAATTGATGAGCCAACATTGATACCTTATTATTGACTAAAGTCAATAGTTTACATTAAAGTTCACTTTTTATGTTGTACAGTTCTGTGGTTTTTGGCAAATGCATAACATCATGTATCCACCATCACAGTGTCATACAGAACTTTCACTACCATAAAAATCCCTACGTTCTACCTCTTCTTTCCCTTCCTCCCCTGAACTCCTGGCAACCACTGATCTTTTTACTGACTCCATAGCTTTGCTGTTTCCATAATATATAGTTGGAATCATACAGTATGTAATTTTTTCAGGCCGGCTTCTTTTACTTGGCAACGCGTATTTAAAGTTCCTCCGTGTCTTTCATGGCTTGAGAGCTCATTTGTTTTTATCACTGAATAATATTCTTTTGTCTGGATGTACCACAGTCTCTCTGTTCACTTATTGAAAGACCATCTTGCTTCCATTTTTTTTGGCAGTTAAGAATAAAGCTGCTGTAAACATTTGTGTGCAGGTTTTTGTGTGGACAAAAGTTTTCAGCTCCTTCGGGTAAATACCAAGGAGTGTGATTTCTGGATTATATGGTAAGCGTTTGTTTAGCTTTGCAAGAACCTGTCTGTCTTCCGAAGTGGCAGTTCTACTTTGCATTCCCACCAGCAACCAAAGAGAGTTCCTGTGGCTCCACATCCTTGCCAGCATTTGGCGTTATCAATGTTCTGGATTCTAGCCATTCTAATAGCTGTGTAGGAAAGAAGTTGCTTTTTTTTTGACATTTATCATGGTTTATTTTATTTTTGAATACATGTTTTTTTTCTAACATCTTTATTGGAGTATAATTGTTTTACAATGGTGTGTTAGTTTCTGCTGTATAACAAAGTGAACCAGCTATACATATACATATATCCCCATATCCCCTCCCTCTCTTTTTCCTGCCCACCATCCCCATCTCACCCCTCTAGGTGGTCACAAAGC
>NW_020175831.1:2509242-2598255 GCF_003031525.2 Neophocaena asiaeorientalis asiaeorientalis | reverse complement strand
AAAAAAAAAAAAAAAAATTTCTGAAGAACCTAGGGGCAGGAGAGGAGTAAAGACTCAGACGTAGAGAGTGGACTTGAGGACACAGGGAGGGGGAAGGGTAAGCTGGGACAAAGTGAGAGAGTGGCATGGACATATATACACTACCAAATATAAGAGGCTGCTTTTTAATCATTAAAAATCTTTCATAAGCTAAATGGAATAAAAGAAAGCTAGTATAAGATCTAGCTCAGAGTAGACGCTAATTAAGTCTTTAGTAGATGAAAATTCAGCTGTTTTAACAAAGTACTAAGTGCAGGGGGAGGGCAGAAGGGGCCACCCTGAAAGAAGGCCAGCTTTGCTTGAGAGTCATAAGGCCCAGCAACTCTAAAATTTCCTCTATTTTATAATTTTTTCTCTTGCTATTATCAACACTCTAAAGTTTTGTTTTGCTTTTTCACTTCTCACTACCTCTCCTACCCACAGGGCTCAGGCAAGATCTAACATTAGGTGTGGGAACCTGGGGTGAATCAAAGGTGGCCTCTTGTGCTGGGTCTTTTTTAAGTTGGGAGGACCTCAGTTGTTGTTTTTCACATTCTCTGTGTTTATTTTAAAAAGGAAAAAAAAGTAACCCCACATTATTCCCCTAGGAATTCTCAAGTACTCATGAAATTTAAAAATATTTCTGTTAACCTCAGTCATCTCCTACTTTTCCCCTCCATCATTAAACATGGAAAAATAAGTAACTTCAGAATATAAAATTCAAAAAATAGATTGTCTTTCACAGAAAAATATATATATATTTCAGCACAGTGAATTTGATGTTAAACACTGAAGCATTGCTCATCTTTAAAAACAGTATACAAAAAACTGTTATTTGTTAAAAGTGCTATGAATCCAGATATTTACTTCTGTTTCTTTTAACATCCTTCAAAGATGGTGAGAAAGCAGATATTTCTGTGAACATGTATGAAGATATCAACATCATCACTGGTGCACTGAAACTGTACTTCAGAGATTTACCAATTCCGCTCATCACATACGATGCCTACCCTAAGTTTATAGAGTCTGCCAGTAAGTATGAAGGCGTGCATTTGTAACCTGACAAATCGCCTCTTCTTGGTAATCACATCTCCTGTTTTTTCTGCTGAGTATCTTGAATGCATTTTATGAAATATTTCTCCCTGGCCTCTCTCCATGGCTAATACACTCACAAGAATTTTGAACTCTTCTCTAACATAGGTTGTTTATGACTTCTACCATCAGAAGCATCTTTGCAATGTATTTTCCAAAGTAAGGCTTATACCAGTTCTCCTAGATACGGACCAGTACTTTTGTAAAATAAGATAAAAATAACTAGAAAAATAAAATTGAAAAAACAAGACCAACTATTTGTTATTAGATTCAGCAAGCGTGAAGATTACTGTCAGAATGCTATAAAATATATAAATTCTTACTCTCAATTTCTGTCCTTATCCTGTGACAGGCCATTAATAAGCAGTTTGCAAACTGGCACGGGTTCATAGATTATACTTTAAGGAGCACTATTCTTAGATCAAAAAGTTATTTTTTAAGTTTTAGTTAAGATGAAAATGAGAAAAAGCAAAGGCTCTTTTGCCAAATTTTATTTATGGTGCAAAAATCATACCTGTAATTTACACTTGTTTTTTTAAAGAAGGGAATTCTTAACAGATTTTAAGTGTTGGCATTACCATTTTTTAGAAAAGATAGGCTATTTCTGTCATTTACTTTTCTCTCTTAAAAACCATATGCTGTGTTAATCTTTAAATAATAACATCACTTCCTGAGTAACTCTGATTTGCTTTCTGATTTTGAAATTTCACAAGTACAAACTTGCTTTGTTCTAACTTTCAGTTTCTCCTTCAGAGCTTGTGTTGAGAATTTCTGTGGTTAGTTCCATGGAGCCCTGATTTCTCGCGGGTCAGCTCAAGCTCTCATGTAGAGAACAGCTGTGAGAATTACACTGGTTTTTACAAACGTTCATGTTAGAAGCCTGAAAAGACTCTAGATCTCTTCCATGGGAATTGGGGATTCAGGGCAGATCATGAAAATTGTCTGAGGGAGCTTACGGGTTCTTCTTTGGTGGGGCAGAGGTTTCCTCCCCAGAGAGATAAGTCAGATCGCCACTAACCTGGAAGGCACTTGACATACACCTGTATCGCAAAGGGCTGCTCAGACCTCGGTTTGCTCTGACCCCCGGCACAACTCTGGGGGCTCCATTGGATGGTGTTCCTGCCCCCTGTTCCTTGCTAGTAAAATTGAAACTCAGCTCTGTGGCTACCCCAAGGGCATCTGATTAGCACAGGACAGAGCCAGGATTCAAACCCCACGTATGAACGCTACACAACCCCTTTATCTACTTAGAAGAAAAATCTAAGCACTCCTTATGGATTTTAAGGCCTTTTGCCCCACACCCCCAAACTACCTCACCTTCTTTCCCCACACCCACCTGAGTTGCTGAGGACAATCTCCCCTCTTTATTATTCTTCCAAAGCATTTGTCACTGTTCTTGGGTTTGTGTCTGAAACAGCCCTCCGGTGTGAAATCAGCAAGCCCCCTTATGTCACCCCTCAGGGTCTCTTGAAAGCACATCGTAAGAAAGAAACTTTCCTAAATCAAGGTAGAAATTCCATTTCCTTCTAATATAAAACTGTTTTGATGTGTGACATCAAAAACCCTGGCATAATACTTACACACAATATAAACGTTTACTGTACGTGTTTGATGCTGATATCAAAAAGTTTGTGGAGCATTGTGTCCTTGTAACATGTCTTTCCTAGTAGTAGAGTCTGTTTTATTCTTTAGATGCATAGATACAGCCATTCTCTTATCTGTATAAGAAGATAAGGAAGATGAGTGAAGCTAAGATTTATAGAGCATATACTAGGTGTCAGGAATCGTGCTAGGCACTTTACACCCATGATGTTGTTTTAGAAGAAATGAGATGTTACAGGTATAAGTAAATTGTCCAGGGACACATGGTGAGAGGAGGTGGCCCTGGCGTTCAAACCCACATCTGTCAAAGCCGTGCTGTCTCCACTCTACACACAGCCTGGCTCGCCTGATGGAACAGGGTACAGAAGGCTTAAACGGAGGAGGAAGATAGGAGGGCAGGGGCGGAACCCTTTCCAAACAAAGGACAGGGCTAGCTCACCCCTCCCGATGAGCTTTTTGTATCTCAGAACTTTTTTGTATCTCAGCCACTAAAACAACTGGGGCCGTGTTTTTCAGGTCTCAGGTGTCTGGCATTTATTAGCAGCCCTTGCCAACAAGAAAATCAGAGTTTGCGTTCAAGCTTTCTCCTGCAAAAGCTGTTTGAGCTCTGCTCTTGCAGCCTCCCTTGGAGAAGCTGCTGGGTGAAAGCTGGAAGGGAGTGGTGGCAGGAAATGAAAAAGAAGATTCAAGGGTGGAGGAGGCCAGGGCAACCCAACCAAAATCTTGAAGAGCTTCATGATCCCCTGGAAACTCACTTATGAACCACCTAGAAGCCTTGGTCTACCCAGCACTTCATCCTCATTCCCTCTCCCCAGTGAAGAAATTGGTGCCCTACAGTACAAAGGCCCAGAAGACAGACGCTTCTCACAGGCCGTGCTCAATAACCCAGCATGCACGGAGGCTTCCCAACCACCGTGGAAACAGCACTGCCACAGTTGAGCTCCTGGTCAGGCTGAATGGAGAAACCTTCCTCTGGCCAAGGAGTCTAAGAGCTCTTCCCAGAAGATCTTAGAAAAGCTACATGACTCAGTCAGTGTGTAACCTTGAGCGAGTCAGATCAACTCAGAGAGAAAACCCAGAGTTCTTTGTCCTCAGCAACTTAAAATGTCCTGAAGAGAAGCCTGGTAGCTTGCCGAGTTTCCCCTCAGCTCTGCCACTGATTCACCCCTTTTGCTTGCCTAAGTTTTATTCTTCTTGTATTTGAGTTTCTCTGTAAAGAATTAGACAATACATTCTTTCAAAGAGCTTGTAACTAGATCTGATGCAGATTCAGAGCGCTCATTTCCTGCCCTCACAATGTCCACATCCCCAAATCCTCCAGACCTTCCCTGGACCTCGCAGCCATAGGCCACCTTTCTCCCCTGGATTCCCATCGCGCTTGGCTGGGCTTCTTTCACAGCCTTGTTCCTTCCTGCCAAAGTTATAGTCATGTCTGGTCTTCCCTAGTAGACTGTAACTTCCTCAGAGGCAGGGGTCCTCTCCTGTTTGTTTTCCCTCAGTGCCCAGTCATGTAATAGGTGCTCAAAAATATTTGTTGAGTAAACATAATTTTATATTAAGAACCGTAAAATCTTAGAGTTTTTAGATACTCTAAGAGGTCACATAACTGGACTTTCTTCTACAACAAATTCTTTTTTAAATACCCTGTAACTGCAAGATCACTGCTTCTCTAGGCGGCCCGTCCGCTGGTAGACAGATGTCCACTGACAGATGCGCAGGGAAATCTGCCTGCTTTTAACTCCCTCCCATTGGCGGTAGTGCCAGTGTCACCCTCTCCCACATGCAAGCCTTTCGTATACTTGAACAACTGATGGTGGCCATTCATCTCAGAGCACCTTCCACTGTGTCTGTCTCACTCTTAAATTATGCTGTGGTTTTCTTAAGGCTAAAGATTTGTGTTCTCCGAAGAATTGATCATGGGCAAGACTCTTCTAAGTGGGGAAAAAGGAGAAATGAATTCCAGGGAAGAATTTTTGTCAATTTAACATCCATATATTCAAATGCATTTTGTCATATGTTCCCAAATTTATAGCTCCAGTCTGGACCTCTCCCTAAACCCCAGATCAGTCCACAGTCGGTATGTTCACTTGGACGCCTGAAGGACATCTCAGACAGAACTCTTGACCTTCCCCCCAGACCTCCTCCGTCCGTGATCTTCCCCATCTCAGTTGATTGAGGCTCCATCCTTCCAGCTGTCTAAGCCCAAACCTTGGCTCATTCTTGATTATTCTCTTTTTCATACATCCCTCATCAAGAAACCCTCTGGACTCTACCCTCAAAATATACCCAGAATCCAGCAACTTCTTACCCCTTCACTGCCACCACCTGGTCTAAACGAGCATCATTCCTCACCTGGATTTTTGTAATCATGACCAGAGTGGTCTTTCTGTTTTCACTCTTGCCCTTCCGTAGCCTGTTTCCCACACGGCAGCCAGAGGAGCAATACTGTGAAAAGTGTACGTCAGATCCTGACCCTCCCTCATGCAGAACCTTCCCATTTCTCTCCGTAAATGCCGTGTTCTTAGACTAGCCCGCAGCACCTGCCGTGATAAAGTGCCCTGTTACCTCTCTGACCTCACCCCCGTCTGCTCCTCTCTACTCAGCCTCCTGCAGCCACACTTGTCTCCTCGCTTCTCCTCAGACATTACAGGCACACCCTCCCCTCGGAACCATGGCTCAGATGTCCCTCTGCCTGGAACCATCTTCACCCAGATCTCCGTGGGTTTCATTCCCTCCCTCCCTCAAAGTCTGTACACGAGACTTTCTTTCTCATTAAGGCCTATCCTGACCATCCCATGTAATACTGCACCTTCGCAGCCCTCCCAGTGTTTCTTACCCTGCTGTTTTCTGTGTAGCGCTCATTCTAATCTAGTATAAACTGTAAGATAGAATATTTATTGTCTATTGCCTCAAGTAGAAAGCTCTCTGTGAACAGGGAATTTTGTTTCTTTGCTAGGCCACCTACACTGTCCTTAATTTCACGCTATCTCAAGAGTCTCCTTATAAAGATTAACTATAGAAGTGAAAAGGAGACTAAGTTACTCTTTTTTTCAATTTCCAGAATACTGTAGTTTCAAATTAACTAGTCCAATCATAAAAACTATAGCTAAGTAAAAAATAAATAGTGGTTTTCTATAGTAAATGGAATTTTCTTCTGTTCATTCTAGAAAGTAAATGATTGGATTTCAGTATCTGAGATGTTACTGCTGTGATGAATTGGCACTTTGAACCTTAATGCCCCATGGTTCAAAGACTATGCATTATTTATCATAGCAGAAGGCAAACAATACATTCTTTATTGCTAAGAAATGAACCAAGAACTCTGGGGAAGCTTTGGGCAGAAACTGTAAAATGGCCAAAGTTTCTTTGAATTAAAAAGCTTCAGTCACTGTTCACATTCTGAAATTTATCACATCTGCTCTGCCAATGCTAGGAACTTTTCACTTTCATCTTATGTCAGTTTTTACCTGACTCCAGTACATTGCCGTTGAGTTGGTTTGTTTTATAAATTAGAAAGAGTAGGATTCTTGGTCTTGTGTCTAAAATGTTGTATTCTGGTCAGATATGGCCTTCCAGCATCTCAAGGCTGCTAACCAACACTTAAAGGCAATTGCCCTGAAGCCCAGCGTTTAAAGGCACCCCGTCTTCCTGACGTTTGGGTAGAAGCAGGAATGTGCTATGGTCCTCTTTTTGAGAGCATGAAATTCTGAACATGTCTATTGTTTCTGAATATGTAAGTGATTGATGAATTAAACGCAGTCTGAGACCTCAAAGGAATGCGGTTTTTTGGCCAAAACAGAACTAAAATATCCAAATGAAGATTGTCCCCCTCAAAGTTACACCTTTGTAAGAGTCACATTTATTTCAGGGGTCCTGTTGTCACTCAGAACGTTTGGAATTGCCTTCAAAGTCTGTACTGCATTCTTCTGAATATCTTAAGTAGAAGAATTGTGCTTTGAGTGTAGAATTGACTTTTTATATAACAAAATAATTTAAAACTAAGTCTAATGAATAAAGGAAGTAAATATTGGACGATACATTTCTTGGTCTACAAAGAAAAAAGCATGAATATCAATTAATAAAACTTTGGCAGGGGTTGCAGTGGGCACTGGGCTAGCATCGCTTGTATACCATTGCTGAAAGGAGACTTACAAAATATTTTGAACAGTGCAGCATTGTTTCAGTATGTCTGTAATGTTCTCAGATGACCTTATTTGAATATATGTTTTTATCCTTGCATACGTTATGATGTGTCTGAATTTTTTATAGTTACATCCTATACATCCAATATCCAATTTTCATATTTATCAGACTTTAGGACCCTCAAGTGAAAACACTAGGTGCTCTCCCCAAAAGTCCAAGTAAATGATATTGCCACATTGACACTAAACTTTTGGAAATCTGAGACTTGAACCTTAAAAATACTTTCCAAAGCTGTGGGCAAGGACCTGTGAGAAAGCACTTCTTGTCAGTTTTAGAAGATCACCACAAGAATAGAATTAAATGGGCCATTTATACCAGTTGTCTATTAAAGTTTCTCTCCTTGGTATTCATCTTGCTACCGTAGAAATTATGGATCCCGATGAGCAATTAGAAACCCTTCATGAAGCACTGAAACTGCTGCCGCCCGCTCACTGCGAAACCCTCCGGTATCTCATGGCGCATCTAAAGAGGCAAGTTCCCAACTCGGACGCTTACACGTGTACCGCATCCAAATGTTAAGAATCAAATGAAAGCAAAGGTGAAAGAAAGGACAAATGATCTATTGAATGAATGAATAAATACATAGGTATCTTGTCTTCTTGTGTAAAATCGCACACATTGAGAAGGAATGCTAAAAAAAATGCACTACAATACTGAATGCAGACTTGATTCCAACATAAATGTATTCGCAGTTCAAATATATGTTCCAAATATGTTAGAAATACCAATATTCTGCCAAGGACATGCATTAATTTTTGTGGAAAGGGAAAAGGTTGCAGCTGTAAAGACACTAGCGTTAGTATAATAAAGCAACTTGCAAGGAAGCTCACTTATGTCTTGCTCCAAAATAGGCACTTCAGACTTGGCATTTTAGAATATTGAATTAATGTTGCCAATATTGAAACCTGCTGTAAAAAGTGATGGAGTAAAATAAGGAGTAAAGAGAAGAATGGAAAATAAAATATTTCAGTTACTTCCGGTTGAATGTTTTAAAGTGATTGACGGTGATACAGCTTTATTTCCCCGCTTGGTCACCCTCCATCTCTCCCAGTTGAAGCAAGGTTTTTAAAATTATATGACCAAGTTTTAGTGGCTTTAGGATTTCCAACTATAGTACCAATCAGAAACCAAAAAAACCCAGCAGAACTTGACATCTATTTTGTATGCCTTTAGGTGCGAGTTACCCAGAAGTGAATATTTAACTCACGGTGCTTTTAAGGATTTACATGGTTTCCCTCCTTAAAAGCACCATGAGTTAAAACTTTTTTTCACATGCTTCACTTGTAAATTCAAGTTTGCTGTGTATGTGGATGCAGTTAAGAACTCCACACTAAAACAAAGGAATAACTCTCAAATTATAGTCTCTGTGCCTTTTCTGTAGCAGTAAAAAGAATATAAATACACTCCCTGACAAGGTTGCTTAGCTTGAGCCATTTCCTATTAATATGGCTACCACTCTCTCCCTAACTACTCAATAAACCATTCAACTTGGCAAAAATGCTCTATAGGAAACAAGCTCTTGCCAAAGTGGAGGGAGAGCTGATGGAATTATCAAGATGACCCTGTCCCTTCTCTGTTTACAAACACACCCCTGCAGCTCTAGGCTGTGGCAGGCGAATCCACAAATAGAACTGACTCCACACAGGCCAGCACATCAACTCAGGCTTCAGCGCCAGTGATCACCAGACGTTTAAATTATTTACTAACATCATTTACGTTAAGGAAAGTCGGTACTTTGAAGTTAAGGAGAAGTGCAGAGAAATAACCTCGCGGAAGAGCTGATCAGTGGGCACAAACCCTTACTGTGAATCTTTTGTTTTAGTGCTTCAGCACGCCAAAGACCCCCGTAGCCTACGTGAAGTCACCCTCCCTTCCTTGTATTTTTCAGAGTGACCCTTCATGAAAAGGAGAATCTGATGAATGCAGAGAACCTTGGGATTGTTTTCGGCCCAACCCTCATGAGATCTCCCGAACTAGACGCCATGGCTGCCCTGAACGATATACGATATCAGAGACTGGTGGTGGAGCTGCTTATCAAAAACGAAGACATTTTATTTTAAATTTTTAGTTTGAAGGAAAAAAGAAATGTTTTACTGATGAAGGAATGTTTTATAGTAATTTAATTGGCTCTTATAGCTGAATTATTTCTTGGTTAGAAGTTTGGGCATATAACCAGATTAAAATGAAGGAACTTCCCATTGTTTTCATAGCACTGCTCCGCTGTCCTTGTAAAACAGTGAACACATGCTTTCCAGTTCTAGTAGTCCTGGGTGTTTATCACGTTAAGAGAAACTCAAGCTAGTGCATGATTAGCCCCCTGTTTGGCAAGGGAACCCCACACAAAGGAGACACCAAGCCTGCGCCACCCCTTCGTCCTGGGTCGCCTGTGGTTGTAGTCCAGCATGTTTCACAGGGTAACTCTGTCGTGACTTTGCTTTTGGGTCCTGCGTCACTGGTTTCTGATGCTTCCATAAACATGCACACAAATGGAGAAACCAGCACCTCTGGCTGCCGCATCGCCGTAGACTATAACATATGCCTGCTTTTCTCAAACGCTTTATTTCTGGTTTCTCTTAGTTCTTCTCTAGCATAGTACTTTCTTTCCAGCAAAAGCAAAATGTGTTTTCAGATTTGTTACTTTAGTAAATTATCTCTACCAATAAAAAAGTACAACGCAGAGCATTTTCTGTTAAATTACTATTGGTTTTCAGTTGTAATTTTGTGTTTTTATCTGGCATGCAATTATTAATTTATTAAATTTGGCTTTTAGAAATCAAAAATATTGATAGCTCACTTTTTTCTCATGACTGAGAGTATTTGGAAAAATGTGTTTGGCCATTTATTTAATACTGAGTACACCCTCTCACCTATTTTGTTTACTGTTGAAAGTTTTGCGTTGAGCTCCTAAAAAATAATTTAAAACTGCTTAGAAATAGAATACCCGTTCATTGAATTTATTTTTCTTCTTGCATACTCTGGCAAAAATCTAGAATATTTTCTCAACTTTTTGGGGCAGTGGGGAGCACAGGCAGGAGTTCCTTCTAGAGCCATCAGAAAAAGGGTTAACTAAAAAGAATGACTTTTAACGCTCGTGTGAAACTAAGCAACTAAGCCCGTGTGCCACAACTATTGAGGCTGCACTCTAGAGCCCGCAAGCCACAACTACTGAGCCCACATGCCACAACTACTGAAGCCTGCGCGCCTAGAGCCCGTGCTCTGCAACAAGAGAAGCCACTGCAGTGAGAAGCCTGTGCACCACAACAAAGAATAGCCCCAGCTCGAAGCAACTAAAGAAAGCCCGCGTGCAGCAACGAAGACCCAACACAGCCAAAAATAAATAAAATAGGTAAATTTATTTGGGAAAAAAAAACTGAAAAAGTAATATAAGACACATTTCCATGTTTGCCATTTCGATCCTTAGTGCTTTCAAGACTGTCTCAAAGGGCTTCCCTGGTGGCGCAGTAGTTGAGAGTCCGACTGCCGATGCAGGGGACGCGGGTTCGTGCCCCGGTCCGGGAAGATCCCACATGCCGCGGAGCGGCTGGGCCCGTGAGCCATGGCCGCTGAGCCTGTGCGTCCGGAGCCTGTGCTCCGCAACGGGAGAGGCCACAGCAGTGAAAGGCCTGCGTGCCGCAGAAAAAAAAAAAAAAAGACTGTCTCAAAGATAACAGAAACTGACAGAAATATGGAGTTTTTCCATATTTTTACCCTTAGGCTATAGTAGGAGTTGATCGTTATGTTTTATTAATGTCTATATTCAGAAAACTGTGGTGGTGCAGTTCATTACAGCTATCTCCTCAACCACAGTCGCCTATATGAAAAATGTCACTGCACTAAGCAACATGGGATATATAGATTAATAAAGTACAGAGATTTGTTTTATATAATATAGACATTTTCTTTAAAATGGAGGTCACTGAAAAGCACTAAACACTAAGGGGATGCTTTTGACTCATGAAACACATTTGTCAGGGAAATCTGATCACACGGGTCTGTCCCTGGGTTAGGTACATCTGTTGAACTACTGCTACGTGCTCAGGACTGAAGTTCATTTTGTACAAAGTCCTTTTGAAGGAGAATTCAGTTGCCTTATTAGAATATAATCACCCTAATTTTTTTCCTGAAGCTAACAGATATGGTTGACTTTAGAGCAGCTACTTACTGGAATTACAGGTGTATCTGTATTACAGGAGCAGTGCCTGGTCATAGTAGATAAGAAGCAGATGTTCAGATAAAATTCTGAGTAAGTCTTCAGACAAGGTTACTATTTACCAGGTTTGTGAACAAGTGCACTGGGCATGTTTTCAAACGGATGGATATGTAGTTCATTCCCCCAGGACGTGCGGATGCAAATCACAGCTACGTCATCTGTGAGCACCTTTGGACTGTCGGGTGACACTTCTTGAAACGAAGGAACATTTTTCAGTCACTTAGGGAGGCTCTTACTCAATAATTTACCAGAGTCTTTTATACATATCTTTCTCAGACTACTTGGAGATTTCTCAAATCGTGACCTTTTATAAAATGAGGCAGAGGCTTCAACTTCCATCCCATCAGGAGTGGGAGAAGGGACCAGTGAGCCACTCCACCATCACCCACAGATTTGGCAGCACTGCCGATTCTCTGCCCTGAACATAAAGTCCATTTCTTCTCAACTCTCTGTATATAGTTTTAAGGAAATTATTGAGAAACGGAAGATTTTCCCTTCTCTACATTCTTTGTTAGTTTTTAATGCCAGTTATACCAGCTGGCCAGAGGAAGTAGTTCTTCACTGAATTGAGATGAAAAACGTGTCCCTAAGTGGAAGAATGGATATTTATCAAAATGTTTCTGGTTACTTAATGAGCTCAAATAGAAGGCCTCTGAATAAATTAGGGTCAGGGCTCCAACACTATTCATTTTTAACAAAATATTTTAGAGTTTGTAGTCCCAAACCTGATTACGTATTATTGGTGAGTCCATCTAAAAAGCCAAAAGTGTTTTTGTTTTTAATGCACATTGGAAAAGCAGAATACTCCAAACTCTTCTCCCAGCTATATATTTTTGTCATTGGGAGGATAACTTCTTATGGAACTCTTTAAAGCGTCTTAACTTCATGTGCCTGTAGCAACTGTACAGCATTCATTTGTCTCCTAGTGTTAAGTGAGAGGCGTTACTCTTATGAGCGGAAGTAGCCATGCTCTTTACATACATCATTACCGCACATCACACCTCCACTGGACACTGGGCGGCTCTGACCCTTGACTGGCACGCGTTGTGTGAGGATATAGAAGGCTGAGAGTAGTATAGCATTGTCAGGGATCGGCCAGCGTCTCCAATTTTTAGCAATCTAGTTCTCACTTGCATTCTCTCAACAAGTGAAGCCCAGACCTGCATCCCGATATATCCGCACGCCTCATTCCACACCCATTTCCTGCCTGCTCCCTCCCCATGGGCCAGGCACTGTGCTAGCCTGGGAACAAGGTCAGCTCCAGTTCTCAAGGAACTTACCAGATCACTTTGGCCTAGGGAAACTTGAATCCTGTCCTTTTCCTCACTGTCTTATTTCCTATGGGCCTTGGCACTAGCTGCCTATCCCTGTGAAGAGGGTGTGCAGTCTGGAATGGGACAACAGAGCATGAAAGGGCCCTGTCATGCCATCCTCTGCTGTGGATTCACTAGCCTCTAATTCCCCCGTATCACACAGAGCTCGGCAATGATGGTATCAGTCCACGGCAGCTGAGTGCACTTAGCTCATTTTGGCCAATTCCACGCACAGCTGGCAGTCTTTCTGGAAAAAGCTGTCTCAACCTGACAGCTCAGAGTCACCATTTATCTAAAACAGACTGTGACAGCCCTAGCAGTTCCCAAATAGTAATGAAGGGAAAAAACTGAAGTTTTCTCTAGATTTTGTATAGTCAAGGACTTAGGTTATAACTAGTATACCAAATCCTATTTAAGACCAATTAGCACTTTTACTAGAAAAGGTTGTATTAATAATGCTATTATAGATTCAAATATTTGTTGATTTCAACACATTCTTCCCCCTTATCAAAGTCATTGGGGCCTCTCAGCAAATGCTTAAATACCTTTTAAAGTAAAATTATTTCACCAGTCTGGCATATCACACAGGCATCTCGCATCAATTGATATTTCATGTGTTGAAACCAAAAATCAAGAAAGAGCTAAGCTAAAAATACGATTCATTCATCAACACACAGTGTAAGAGAACTCCTGGTTTATGAGGTTTCTTTGTTCTTTGCTGAAGAGAGACTACTTTCATATAGTCAGTAATAGCATATTTGACAATGTAAATTTCTTCCATTACTCCTTATTCCACAGGATAGCACAAAACAAGAAGTATAAGCGTGCTGCTGACCGAGTTTTTGGAGCTCTGAAAGTGTTAGGGTGTTTATTATTGTTCAGATACAGTCACGATTAATTGGAGCAGGTAACGTCAGCACGTGAAGCAAGATGCATTTCTAGTGCCGAAACGTAACTACTTAACTGCCCATGTCACTGTGGTAACACAAAAAGCAGAGGAGGTAATGTTTAGAGATTAAAATGAAGGATATTAGCAAGAAGGGCCCTCCAGAGGTAGAATGTTGTAAACTTGGAATGTTCTGAAAACAGAAAAATCTTTTGATTTTCACTGGTACCAATCTCAGACCAGTGAGTTTCCTCTGATGTGTCTGTAGGTAAAATGTGGCCACGGGTTGGGGCTTGTCTGTGCAAAAAATCAAGGCCCGGCCTGATATTTGGATGCCTCTCCATAGGAATGAACATTTTCCTAAGACAGTTTTTATTCTTACCAAAGAAAATTCATAGTTTTGAGAAATAATTTGCTCAAGTTTTTTTTTACATATCCAAACTATATGAGAGAGGAGATGATATGGGCATACAAAGGTTAAGTTCAACTACATCAGTGCCAGCTCTGTCCCAAGATTCTAGGAACACTGTGACATCGAAAACATGGGAGGGAGTAAAAATGTAGAGCTTTAGAATGCACTTAAACTTGTTATCATCTTAAAATAGGCTTATAAATGTAAGTTGTTTTATGTAAGCCTCATGGCAACTACAAAGCAAAAACCTATAGTAAATACACAAAAGATGGAATCTCATCATACCACTGCAGAAAATCATCCAGTCACAGAGGAAGAGAGCAGGAGTAGAAGAAAGGAACAGAGGAAATAAAAAACAGCCAGAAAACAATTAACAAAATGGCAATAAGTACACAATTATCAAAAATTACTTCAAATGTAAATGGACTAACTTCTCCAATCAACAGGCATAAAGTGGCTGAATGGATAAAAAAATACAAGACCCACCTATATGGTGCCTACAAGTGACTCACTTCAGAAGTAAGGATACACACAGGCTGAAAACGAAGGGATGGAAAAAGATATTCCATGCAAATAGAAACCAAAAGAAAGCTGGGATAGCTATAGTTATATCAGACAAAATAGACTTTAAGACAAAGACTATAATAAGAGACAAAGAAAGCCATTACATAACAGTAAAGGGGTCAGTCTAACCAGAGGATATAACATTTATAAATATTTATGCCCCTAATCTAAGAGCACCTAAATATATAAAGCAAATTTTAACAGGCCTGAAGGGAGAATAGCAATACAATAATAGGAGGGGACTTTAATTCATCAGTGGAGAGATTCCAGACAAAATCCATAAGGAAACATGGGCCTTAAACGACATGTTAGACCAGATAGACTTAGCAGACATGTATAGAACATTTCACCCAAAAGCAACAGAATACATATTCTTCTCAAGCACACATGGAACATTCTCCAGGATCATATGTTAAGCCACAAAACAAGTCAATACATTTAAGAAGACAAATCATATCAAGCATCTTTTCTGACCACAATGGTATAAAACTAGAAATCAATTATAAGAAGAAAACTGGAAAATACACAAATATGGCGAGACAAAAAAACATGCTACTGAACAGCCAATGGGTCAAAGGAGAAATCAAAAGTGAAATTTAAAAAATACCTTGGGGCAAACAAAAATGGAAATACAACATACCAAAATTCACAGGTTGCGCCGTGGTTCTAGGAAGCGAAGAAGTGGCTGACCAGCACGAGGAGATGGCATTAAATGTAGCCATAAATGTAAGGGCTCCAGGCCCTCAGCCCACTGGTGGCCTGCTTCTCTGACTCTGCCCTGCTTTAGCCCAGTGCAATGGTTTTCAAACTTTAGCGTCTTTCAGAGTTACCTGGAGAACCTGATAAAGGCCTTACCGCCAGAGGTTCTGAATTAGGAGATCTGGGGTGGGGCCCCATAATTTGCATTTCTAACAAGGCCCCAGGTGATACTGATGCTGCTGGTCCCAGGATCACCCTTTGAGAACCACTGGCTCAGTGTTTCTCAGCCCTGGCTACACATTAGAGTCACCTGAGGCCCTACTAAAGGCCAATTAAATCAAACCCTCTGTGCGCAAGCACTGGGCAGACAGCTTCTCTGGTGATTCTAATGTGTCCCTGGTGTTCAGACTGTTGCATTTCCTGTTGGTATGTTAAAACGCGCCTGGGATTTGTTTTAATCGGGTATGGTAAGACACAAACATGGAAATGATGATCCCTAGGAACAGAAGCCATGCAGGGCCACATGGGGATGGACCAGGGTCCGTCAGGAGCAGTAGGGGAGACCGGTCTCTCCAGGATGAAGGCCTCAAATGCCAGAACATCAAAAATACAGAAAATTAGACTTCCCTGGTGGCGCAGTGGTTGGGAGTCCGCCTGCCGATGTAGGGGACACGGGTTCGTGCCCTGGTCTGGGAGGATCCCACATGCCATGGAGCGGCTGGGCCCGTGAGCCATGGCCGCTGAGCCTGCGCGTCCAGAGCCTGTGCTCCGCAACGGGAGAGGCCACAAGAGTGAGAGGCCCGCGTACCGCAAAAAAATATATATATATATATAGAAAATAAGAAAGAATAGTCCAACATGTAGTTGGCTTCATGTGCTCTCCTTCAGAGTCTCACCTCCTAGTTTCTGACCTAAGTCTGATTCTGTCCTCAATATTTTTATTACTCAAATTTTGTTCAAAATCGCATAGCCTAACCTAAATTAGATATTAAGTCAGAAGAAGATGATGAGTTCTAACAGGAACCATATTAAACCACTTTAAGAAAGACTCCATATTTCTCAGACCACATTTGATGAGACTAACATCTCACAAAATGTAAGAAATACAAATTGCTCTCAGAACTACGACAACCTGCACCAACCTCACAGAGGCAGAAGGCCTAAGAGCTTGTGTCAACATGACTTAGCTCTTTGTTCCAAGAGACCTTTGCCTGAGGAAGATAAGTCTTTGCTTCAGGAAATTCCTGCAGATCACTTTACTCGAGACAACGGACTCCTCACCTGGGCAAACAGCTTGCTTGTCAAACCACAGCCTACCTCTCAAGCCCCTTGCTATGTTCAGCAGTCTTAAATGACTCTATTCCCCCACCTTGAAATACATGTCTTAAACACTTGAGCCCAGACCCCCAAAACCCTGCAAAGCCCCGCCTCTGATGTCCCCCTTCGGTAACACTGCTCGGCTGCCGTGGTGCTCTGCTTACTGCCTTCAATTCCAGTTAGCTTAGTTTGGTTTTATTAGCAGCCAAGGCAGTCTGATGATACACTGGGGAGCTCAACAGTTATTTCAAGAGTAAAGGGCTGTAGAGTCAAATGTTTGGGAGATACTATATGGTTGACCCTTGAACAACAGGGATCTGGACTGTGCAGGTCCACTTCAATAAATACTTACTACAGGATTCGCGGTTGGTTGAATCAGCAGAAGCAGAACCATGAAAATGGAGGAAGCGCAGATACAGCCACCTGTGAGTTACGCTCAAATTTTCGACTGTGCCAGAGAGTTGGTGCCCCCAATCTCCGCATTGTTCAAGCATCAACGCCACCTTTATTAAGATCGCAATCATGGGGGCTTCCCTGGTGGCGCGGTGGTTGAGAGTCCGCCTGCCGATGGAGGGGATATGGGTTCGTGCCCCGGTCCAGGAGGATCCCACATGCCGCGGAGCGGCTAGGCCCGTGAGCCATGGCTGCCGAGCCTGTGCTCCGCAACGGGAGAGGCCACAACAGTGAAAGGCCCGCGTACCATAAAAAAAAAAAAAATAATAAAAGATCGCAATCATGGGCTTTCCCTGGTGGCGCAGCAGTTGGGAGTCTGCCTGCCAATGCAGGAGACAAGGGTTCGAGCCCTGGTCTGGGAAGATCCCACATGCCGTGGAGCAACTAAGCCCGTGCGCCCCAACTGCTGAGTCTGCGCTCTAGAGCCCGCGAGCCACAGCTACAGGGCCTGTGCGCCTGGAGCCCGTGCTCCGCAACAGGAGAGGCTACCGCAATGAGAAGCCACCGCGACGACGAGTAGCCCCTGCTTGCCACAGCTAGAGAAAGCCCAGACGCAGCAACGAAGACCCAACGCAGCCAAGAATAAATAAAGATTGCAATCACAATAAGGAGTCTGAAAAGATTTGCCTTAAAAAAAAAAAGAACGAGATCAAGTGAACTGGCAACTTGTACATGGAAACCCTTGTTTTTCTGCAAACTTACTAACTTCTTTAAGAACATTTTCTCCCTTAACATCTGTTTTCAAAACATTGATTTAGGTAAAGTCATGAATGATTGGAGAGAAATTTAGAACTACTAGGCACGTATCAATAATATATAACTCTGACATCTTGAAGCTGCTGGTGAGGGAGCTGACACCAGGCTTCCCTGCCCGGAAGCGTCCTCACCCACCATAAGCACCTCGGTGCTGGGCTGGCTGCCAGGTGAGGGTAGTTTGCACATTATGAATGGTTTCTACATGATTAGTGAGGGAGGGTTCACTGGCATCCACCAGCCTGTCTACAGAGGACCGTTCCCTGAGGCCCATGAATAAGGCATCCATCCACTTAAAGCAGGAGGAACCAGGATGCCCTCTGGCTTTGGATTCCCAAAGCCACTTGACTTTGCACAGAATGAGCCTCAGTGAATGCTCACCAGGTAACAATTCCTCTTCCCCGGTGGCACTGCTGAAAGATCAGAGGAGATCCCCCCCACCAAGTCCCTTCACAGCCTCCTCAGAGGTGGGAGGAGAAATCAGTCCCGGCAGCTCACTTCCCCACTGTTTCTGCTCTGGAAACACCCTGGTTTTGTCCCAGATCTAGGAGGAGAAATTAACACATCAGAGAATTCTGGGATCCGATGCATTGTCTGTGAAACAGGTGGCCAAGCCAAAAGGACGATGGCCTCACAAAATCAAGGTTATTCAAATTACCAGTGGGCATTTTTTGCCAGTGTGTTCCTTGATATGTCCTCATTAAAAATTAATCACCATTAATATTAATTACAGTGATTAAAAGGAAACATCTGTGAAGACAGACTTGAATCCTTATAGCTCTGGCTGGGTGTAGCAAGATAAAACAGAGCTGCCAAAGGGAAGAAGCTTCATCTTGTCAAGAAAGAAAGAAAGGGAGGGGTGGGGAGGGGAGGAAAAGCTAGGCGTTACCTAAAAATGCTTGGGCTAGGCGTCAGGCCTGGATGCCGGAGACACTGATCCTCTCTCCCTCTTTCTCCCCGCTTCTCTCTCCCCTCCATGCTTTCTTCTTTGTCTTTCTGCTTACTTCTATTTGATAGCTAACTGTCTACAGAGGAAAGCCAGAGCTTTTCATTCTGCAAAATCAGATTCTTTTCCCTTATAAGTTATTACAAAATATTGAGTATAGCTCCCTGTGCTATACAGTAGGTCTGGTTCGTTATCTATTTTATATATAGCAGTGTGTTTATGTTAATACAGCAAAGTTATTCAGTTATACATTTTCTTTTCAGATTCTCACTCTGCAAAGTCCATACCACTCCATGTCTACTGAGCTGAATATGGGTTATGTCAAAGATTTTTTTTCTTGCCTACACCCCATAAACCACTGTTCTTTCTTCTTTTTCCAGCTTTATGGTGGGGGAAGCAAAGGGTTTGGTGGAAGGTCACTCTGAGCGGGGAGCTGGGGACATTGCGCAAGGAATACCTGCCAAGTGCCTGCCTCTATGGCGGGTGTTGCGGAGCCTCAGGGAAGGCCCAGCAGAGGACTAGCCCAGCCCAGCTTTAGCCTAAGATGCAGAGAAACTCTGCCTGTTAGGAAGCACTTCCCCCTCCCCTACTTTGTACTTTCTCAAAGGCAAGGGAAAGTAGTAAAGGAAAAAAAACCAACCAAACAAACAAACAAAACCCTGTGATCCACCAACAACATGAACAGTTGCTTTCTTTCATGTATGTCTTCCTTATACTGGAAGTCTGACCCAATCAAATATAACCCAAAGGGCAAACATACCAAGTCAGTTCTCGGAGGGCCTGAAGCTTTCTGCAATTTTGTGGGGAAAGAGACTTCAGGCCTGGAATCTCAAAACTAGCTGATTATAAAAACTGAGAGATGAGGAGAATGCTGGCCAGTCAGGGGCTGGGGACCCTGAAACATCAAAATCGCAGGCTTTCATTTCTACCCACAACCCCCTGCAAAGGTTTCCTTGTGTCAGCAGGGAAGGGTGACTGTGGGGGAAGACAGGCCCCCGGCTACCCCCCTGAGGAAGGGGAAGGTGGCCTTATCATAGGTCAGCCATTCCGAAATGCTATTTGAAAATGGTACTGAGAACATACATTTGAAAAAAGTACTTGTTCTGAAACATCAAAGGGAAGATGACATGGAGACCCTATAAAGAGGTCATGATTTCTGTTCAAGGGAATAAAGCATTAAGGATCTAATTATCAGCTGAGTCTTTACTGAATGTGGGACTCGCAGTTCCTGTGATTACCAAGGGGCTGATTTTCCGGTCAGCACTCCCCGCACTCCAAACCCCTGAGTAGGCTTCAAGGGCCTTGCGTTTCCACAGGGTGATAGATTCCCCCAGAGTTCTCTGTCTCTTAATGACTTCCAAGAAGAGCTGGTCCCTGCCCCAAGTTAGATGGGAATGTCCCTTACAGATTAGAACAAGCCCTCACCAGCAATCCTGGAGGCGTGGAGCCACCGCAGTGGGTGGTATCATTTGGGCCCCATGTGTTTGACAGGAGGGGCTTGAAGGGCTTACAAATGGGTGGGTGACCTAGCAGAGATGCGTGGTCACGGTGGAATGTGGTTGCCATGGGGATGTGAGGTTTTCTGCTCAAGCAGTCTGAGAAGCAAATTTTCCATTGGGTATATGTAAACACGTTGCAGCATCTTTAAATTTATTTTCTTTTTCAAGTAGCGTCCAGAGTAGGCTCACACAATAAAAGAAAAAAACATTTTTTTAACATCTTTGAGTATAATTGCTTCACAGTGTTGTCAGTTTCTGCTGGATAACATAGTGAACCAGCTATATGCACACGTATATCCCCATATCTCCTTCCTCTTGCGTCTCCCTCCCACCCTCCCTATCCCACCCCTCTAGGTGGTCGCAAAGCACCAAGTTGATCCCCCTGTGCTATGCAGCTGCTTCCCACTAGCTATCTATTTTACATTGGGTAGTGTATATACGTCAATGTTACTCTCTCACTTCATCCCAGCTTACCCTTCCCCCTCCCCGTGTCCTCAAGTCCATTCTCTACGTCTGTGTCTTTAGTCCTGTCCTGCCCCTAGGTTCATCAGAACCATTTTTTTTTTTAGATTCCATATATATGTGTTAGCATACGGTATTTGTTTTCCTCTTTCTGACTTACTTCACTCTGTATGACAGATTCTAGGTCCATCCACCTCACTACAAATAACTGAATTTTGTTTCTTTTTATGGCTGAGTAATATTCCACTGTATATATGGGCCACATCTTTACCATTCATCTGTCGATGGACACTTAGGTTGCTTCCTGTCCTGGCTATTGTAAATAGAGCTGCAATGAACATTGTGGTACATGACTCTTTTTGAATTATGGTTTTCTCAGGGTATATGCTCAGCAGTGGGATTACTGGGTCATATGGTAGTTCTGTTTTTCGTTTTAAGGGAACCTCCATACTGTTCTCCATAGTGGCCGTATCAATTTACATTCCCACCAACAGCGCAAGAGGGTTCCCTTTTCTCCACACCCTCTCCAGCATTTATCGTTTGTAGATTTTTTGACGATGGCTATTCTGACCGGTGTGACACCTCACTGTAGTTTTGATTTGCATTTCTCTAATGATTAGTGATGTTGAACATCTTTTCATGTGTTGGTTGGCAATCTGTATATCTTCTTTGGAGAAATGTCTATTTAGGTCTTCTACCCATTTTTGGATTGGGTTGTTTTTTTCATATTGAGCTGCATGAGCTGCTTGTATATTTTGGAGATTAATCCTTTGTCAGTTGCTTCATTTGCAAACCTTCTCTACCATTCTGAGGGTTGTCTTTTCATCCTGTTTATGGTTTCCTTTGCTGTGCAAAAGCTTTTAAGTTTCATCAGGTCCCATTTGTTTATTTTTGTTTTTATTTCCATTTCTCTAGGAGGTGGGTCAAAAAGGATCTTGCTGTGATTTATGTCATAGAGTGTCCTGCCTATGTTTGCCTCTAAGAGTTTTGTATTGTCTGGTCTTTCATTTAGGTCTTGAATCCATTTTGAGTTTATTTTTGTGTATGGTGTTACAAGTGTTCTAATTTCATTCTTTTACACGTAGCTGTCCAGTTTTCCCAACACCACTTATTCAAGAGGCTGTCTTTTCTCCATTGTATACTCTTGCCTCCTTTATCAAAGATAAGGTGACCATATGTGCATGGGTTTATCTCTGGGCTTTCTATCCTACTCCATTGATCTATATTTCTGTTTTTGTGCCAGTACCATACTGTCTTGATTACTGTAGCTTCATAGTATAGTCTGAAGTCTGGGATCCTGATTCCTCCAGCTCCGTTTTTGTTTCTCAAGATTACTTTGGCTATTCGGGGTCTTTTGTGTTTCCATACAAATTGTGCAATTTTTTGTTCTCGTTCTGTGAAAAATGCCAGTGGTAGTTTGATAGGGATTGCACTGAATCTGTAGATTGCTTTGGGTAGTATAGTCATTTTCACAATGTTGATTCTTCCAATCCAAGAACATGGTATATCTCTCCACCTGTTTGTATCATCTTTAATTTCTTTCATCAGTGTCTTATAGTTTTCTGCATACAGGTCTTTTGTCTCCTTAGGTAGGTTTATTCCTAGGTATTTTATTCTTTTTGTTGCAGTGATAAATGGGAGTGTTTCCTTAATTTCTCTTTCAGAGTTTTCATCATTAATGTGTAGGAATGCAAGAGATTTCTGTGCATTAATTTTGTATCCTGCTACTCTACCAGATTCATTGATTAGCTCTCGTAGTTTTCTGGTAGTGTCTTTAGGATTCTCTATGTATAGTATCATGTCATCTGCAAACAGTGACAGTTTTCCTTCTTCTTTTCCGATCTGGATTCCTTTTATTTTTTTTCATTCTCTGGTTGCTGTGGCTAAAACTTCCAAAACTATGTTGAATAAGAGTGGTGAGAGTAGACAACCTTCTCTTGTTCCTGATCTTAGTGGAAATGGTTTCAGTTTTTCACCATTGAGAGCGATGTTGGCTGTGGGTTTGTCATATATGGCCTTTATTATGTTGAGGTAAGTTCCCTCTATGCCTACTTTCTGGAGGGTTTTTATCATAAATCAGCGTTGAATTTTGTCCAAAGCTTTTTCTGCATCTGTTGAGATGATCATATGGTTTTTATCCTTCTATTTGTTAATGTGGTGTGTCACATTGATTGATTGGCGTATACTGAAGAATCCTTACCTTCCTGGATCATGGTGTAAGATCCATTTAATGTGCTGTTGGATTCTGTTTGCTAGTATTTTGTTGAGGAATTTTGCATCTATGTTCATCAGAGATATTGGCCTGTGGTTTTCTTTTTTTGTGACATCTTTGTCTGGTTTTGGTATCAGGGTGATGGTGGCCTCGTAGAATGAGTTTGGGAGTGTTCCTCCCTCTGCTACATTTTGGAAGAGTTTGAGAAGGATAGGTGTTAGCTCTTCTCTAAATGTTTGATAGAATTGACCTGTGATGCCATCTGGTCCTGGGCTTTTGTTTGATGGACGATTTTTTTTTCTTTCTTTCTTTATTTTTGGCTGTGTTGGGTCTTCGTTTCTATGCGAGGGCTTTCTCTAGTTGTGGTGAGCAGGGGCCACTCTTCATCACGGTGTGTGGGCCTCTCACTGTCGCGGCTTCTCTTGTTGTGGAGCACAGGCTCCAGACACACAGGCTCAGTAGTTGTGGCTCACGGGCCCAGTTGCTCTGCGGCACGTGGGATCTTCCCAGACCAGGGCTCGAACCCGTGTCCCCTGCATTGGCAGGCAGATTCTCAACCACTGTGCCACCAGGGAAGCCCCCTGTTAGAAGATTTTTAATCACAGTTTCAATTTCAGTGCTTGTGATTGGTCTGTTTATATTTTCTATTCCTTCCTGGTTCAGTCTTGATGGTTGTGCTTTTCTAAGAATTTGTCCATTTCTTCCAGTTTGTCCATTTCATTGGCATATGGTTGTGTGTAGTAATCTCTCATAATCCTTTGTATTTTTGCATTGTCAGTTGTTACTTCTTTTTCATTTCTAATTCTGTTGATTTGAGTCTTCTCTGTTTTTTTCTTGGTAAGTCTGGCTAATGGTTTATCAATTTTGTTTCTCTTCTCAAAGAACCAGCTTTTAGTTTTATTGACCTTTGGTATTCTTTCCTTCATTTCTTTTTCATTTATTTCTGATCTGATCTTTAAGATTCTTTCCTTTTCCTAACTTTGGGGGGTTTTTTGTTCTTCTAAAAGAAGAATTCTAAAAAGTACTTTTTCAAGGGATGGCTCCTTGAAGGGTAGCTGGGGTTGGCCTTTACTTAGGCATGAGTGCAGGAAGGAGAGAGCTGGGCTACTTTTCAAGAAATGGCCAAATCTACCCAGTCATTGGTCATTTGGGTCATCTCTGATGTTGACGGGGCTACAGGAGGAGCTCCAGAAACCCACCAAGGACAGTGTTTTCTTCTCCTTCTTCAGCCTTCAACGAGGAAACTTTACCTTGTTTTCTGTCTTTCCTGCTATTCAGAAATGATTCCACAGCCCCTGTCTCTCTCCTCTATCTCAACATGCAGGAACAATTTTTTGAGCCTTTCTAAGTTGGTTGAGGTTGCTAATACAAATTACCACAAATGGGGTGGCTTAAACAGCACACATTTATTTCACACAATTCTAGAGGCTGGAAGTCCTAGATCAAGGTGCCAGCAGATGCAGTGTCTGGTGAAGTCCTGCTTCCTGGTTGACAGATGACTGCCCTCCTGTATCCTCACATGGCTAACAGCAGAGAGAGGAAGCAAGCTCTCCTGTCTCATCCTGTAAGAGCATGAATCCCATTCATGAAGGTTTCATCCTCATGACCTAATTACCTCCCAAAGATCCCACCTACTAATACCATCACACTGTTTGTTAGGATATCAACATATGAATTTAGGGGGACACATTCCATTCATAACAGCCCCTATAGGCTTTTTTTCCAAGTGCATGGTAAAATATACATAACACAATTTACCACTTTAACCTTTTTTTTTTTTTTTTGCAGTACGCAGGCCTCTCACTGTTGTGGCCTCTCCCGTTGTGGAGCACAGGCTCCAGATGCGCAGGCTCAGTGGCCATGGCTCACGGGCCCAGCCGCTCCGCGGCATGTGGGATCCTCCCGGACCGGGGCACGAACCTGTGTCCCCTGCATCGGCAGGAGGACTCTCAACCACTGTGCCACCAGGGAAGGCCACTTTAACCATTTTTAAGTGTACAATTCAGTGGCATTAAGAACATTCACAAGGTTGTGCAACCATCACCACTCTCTATTTCGAGAACTTTTTCCACCATGCCTAACAGAAATTTTCTACCCATTAAACGATGACACATAAGTGGAATCATACAGTATTTGTCCTTTTGTGTCTGCCTTGTTTCACTGAATGCAATCAAGGTTCATGCATGTTATAGCACGTATCAGTACTTCATTCCTTTTTTAAGGCTGAATTATATTCCGTTGTATGTATATTCCACACTTTGTCTATCTAGTCATCTACTGATCTGACACAAGGCTAAGCTCATAGAAGAACTTGGGGAATAAGAGCCTACCGATGTCTGACCCTGGTCAGAGACTTGGACAAACATGCTGCTTGAGGTCCTTGAAATAAAGGGAGCCTAGAGGAAAAAAAAAAAAAAAAAAGGCCATGGAGGCTGGAAGATCCCTTCGCTACATTTTGCTTTTCTTTTCTTCTTAGTATTTTTGTTGTGAAATATAACATATATTCAAAGAAGCACGTGAGATGTAATTGATGGGTTTAATGAATAATTGTAAAGCAAACATCCTTGTCACCAGCACCGAAGTTAAGAAGGAGAACATTGCCAGGCACCCCGGGAGCCCCCCTTCACCCTGGGAAACCCTGGCCGATTCTAACTTCCCTTCCTCCAGGGGTAACCCTATCCCAACTTTTATAATAATTTTTCTTGACTTTTTTTCATATGTTCACCACTTTTATATTGCAATCCCTAAAAAGATGGTTTAGTTTTGCTTGTTTTTGAATTCTGCATGAAAGGACTAAGGCTGTATACATTGTTGAATTTGCTCCGTTCACTCAACTTTATGTCTGTGAGTTACAACCACGTCATTGCACCTATTTGTAGTTAGTTGATCTTTACAAACGTATAGCCTTCAACTGTACAAACATAGCTCGGTTTATTTAGGGCATGTATGCTATCAATGTTGATGGACGGTGGGTTGTTTCCAGTTTGGGGATCTTATGTAAAACACTCCAATGATCATTGTTATACACTTCCAGAAGCACAGCATTCACTGGTCACCGTGTCTGTATATCTTCCCCTCTACTAGATAATAAATGCCAGCCTGCTTTCCTAAGTGGTTGTCGGTCTCACTCTCACCCCAGGTGAGAAAGTGTCTGCTGCTTCCCAGCTCCCCAGTACTCAGAAAATGCTCTGCAAACCCGTATACAAGGAGCGCCTGCCTGGCTCTTCTACTGGAGCTAAAAACATTTAACAGACACATCCTTGACTTTGGCAACCTCCAAACCCAGGGACCCTTGGAGATCCCTCCACAGGAGCCCCTATGCCAATTTCAGGGTAACTGGGGTGAGAGAGACACCGCACAAGAATGAGACTCTTAGGGGCAGAGGGACCCGGGGGCTTGTAGCTGCCACCCTGGAGCTGTGAACCACAAGCCCTAGCCAGCTACAGACCCAGTCAGCCGGGCATAAAACGTACATCAAAGACTCAGGATGCCACTGGCTATGGGTTTTAAACAGAGCTCAGGTGTCACCCGCATCTCCCTCTCGGCTCTCTCCCTGCTGAGCTGCACACCTGCCATACTAGGGCTTCAGCAGGCAGCCTCAGTGTCACTGGAGAGCAGGGGTCCAAGGTCAGAGTCTTGCTTGGCCTTGCCTGCTGGGAGCGCTCACCTAGGCTCTGTGACCGGGCCTCACCCAGGAATAGAACAGAGGCGCTCTTTTTAAAAACTGTACCTCATTATTACAAATTTCAAGTAACAGAGGTAAGTATGAAGAACACAAAGCCATTTGAAATTTCACCACCCAGAAATAACCATCACAAACATTCGGTCAACAGAATTCCAGATATCTTTCTGTGCAAATACAGAGATGGAAGGATAGATGGATGGATGAATGAAAGATGGTTGGGTGGGTAGGTGGGCGGATAAATGGATGGAGGGGTGGATGGACAGGTAGATGGACACACAAGTTATACATATAATTCTAGAAAAAATATCCTACTGTACAGGTTACTTGAAAATAAAAATTCGTTCCTTCTCTTTACAAACTAATATTTGTGGCCTTCTTCCTTTAATCACAATAGTAAGCTATTCTCAGAGCAGAAACCTGGAAATCACAGAACACGAAGAAAAAAATTCACCCGCATTCCACCACCAGAAGATTACTTTTTAACATATCTGCATACATGTGTCTATATAATACATATGATGTAACATTCGCCTACTTGTGATGTCTTCATCAAAACAGCATAACAAGGCACAGCTCTCACCCACCTCCCTTAGCTCCCTTTTAGGTTTTTAGACTGCCCAGTGGCCAGCCGCCCTCTGGCAATGCTGGCTTCCAGGTCCCAAGCTGGGCCCACTCAAAATGACGCTCCCACCCAGGCAGGGCTCAGTAATAACCAAATATCACACTTCCTAATAAGGAGCCCAGACAACCAAAGGATCAGCCCAAGTAAGGCTGATCTTACTTAACAAGTAAGTTAATGGTGAGTGGCAACAGTGTGTTTCTCAGCTTGGCCATAAACACCAGTACACACCTGAAGCAAACCAAAGCCAAACCTGACCATTACTTCTGGTGATAAGCAGTATATAGAGAGAGGTGCTTAGCCCAATCCACAGCAAAGACCAATGACAAGAATGTTTCCATAGTAGCTCACACTAGAGCTAGACTGTTATCATCAGCGTTATAATTTTATAACCTGCATTGATGCTCTCAGAGTACAGACACTGCAGCTCAAACAAGACCAGATGTGGCAGCCCTTTGTACGGTTCCTGAAAAAAACACAAGATGAGCCAAGTGGAGACCGGGTATCTCGTCTCCATAACTACAAGGCCTTGAACCAGATTTTAAAACAAACCATTTAGAAAATAGAAACAATAAATGAAATCCTGCTTAAGTCTGTCCCTAGAGCTGGCTGGGAGAGTTACTTCTCCCTGCGAAGTGAACTGGCCTCTGTGCTCCCTCCACCATCTCCACAGCCAACACGCAGCCCGAGGGGCATCTGGGCATGTTGTCCGGACCCAGGCTCTCGTGAGGGGCTTCAACAGGGCTTAGGAAAGCTGGAGCAAAACTTTCTAGCTTCTTCCTCAAGCTACAGAGAGGTGGGGCTGCATCTTAGTGGCCACGAGGCCATGAGTTGATTATCCTGTCCCCAATCCCTTGTTGCTCACTCATTCCAATCACCCTGGTGCCCCTTGTTATCCAAGAGCCTCAGTGACCCCTACGCCCAGAGCACTTGCCACTGTGTACCCTCCCCCCCTCCCCTTCACTAGCATCGAAATCTCTCACCCACCCCTCAGTAACCAGCTCTGCAGAGGGGATGGAGCTAGTCATGACCGTCCCCAGGCAGCAGGACTGCATTTCACCTGGGTCTGCGGGAAGCAATGCTATTCTCCAAAATCACAGCCCCCATCAGAAGCTACATGATCCGGTTTGGTTGGTGGGGCTCTGCTTGGGACATGCTGGCTGTGGAGACCCTTGGATCCCACCGTGTCGGGGGCTACCTACTCCCTCCATCCTGATTTCAAGGAGATGGGGGAAGGGATAAAGAGAGGGGGCCCCTCTCTGTGGGTGCACAGAGCAAGCTCGCTGTGTTCAGCACCGCAGCACCAGCTGGTGAGCTCGCCAGATCTCTCTCTATCCCCCATGCCACCTCCTCCTCTCACCTAAAATGGGAGGAGAGAGGGGGAGGAAATGCTGCCTCTTCCTCCTGTGCTGAATTTACCCCAACTGCAGACCGGCTGCAGAAGCTAGGGAGAAGATAAACAGGGAGTCTTGTACTCTTTCAAAACCTCCCAATGTTCTCCAGCCCACTCCATTTCCTTCCTACCTGGCTGGGGGACGAGCTCTTCCGGCTCCGGCTCCATCCTGCAGCTAGAGACATCTCCTTGCTCGCGGAGATTCTCCCCCTCCCCGTGGAAGCCGCAGACCCCAGCCGAAGCCCCCAGCTGAAGCTTTGTTCCACGTGCTGGGAATTCTGACAGATGCTTAGCATTGTCTAATCAGGTCTCACCTTTGCCTTGGCCGCTAGTTGGCCACTGGTTCCACCCTGCCCCCCTAAACTTTCTGCAGAGCAATGGCACATTTGATCTTGCCCCACAACCCGCCCGCTCGCCCTATGCGGTTTCTAAGGCGAAAAATAAAAATGACAACAGCCTGAGAAAGAGAAGGGAAGGGCATAGATATCCACCAAGTAGAATACTAGGCTTGGACCAGAGGTGATTGGGTGTAGGGACAGGAGAGGAACCTCCAGGGCTCAGGAGATGTCTCCTTTCATCTTCATTAAGGCCCATTGACAATAAAAGTGGGAGAACCGGCATCAGAACTCAGGCGTACAAGCAACGCGATAAACATCTGTGAGGCACAGGCAAGTGGCCGGTCCTGACCGTTTGGGGCAGCTCTGGACTTGAGTGAGGAGCCAGAACGGTGGCAGGAGCCAGGAAGGAGCCCTGTGGCCGCGTTCTGGGGTCCTGTGTCTGCGGCCCGAAGTCAGCTGTCCAGCCACAGTGGCCGCGTCCAGTCCCAGCGCTGCCTGGGAGGCTGCGATGCCCCGATATCCCCAGCAGGGGGCGCAGTCATGGAAAGACTGGGGTTGGGAGTCGTTTTGCCTGTGGGCCTGTGTCTGAACCCTCAGGCCTCTGTTTTTCCAAGCTCACTCTCCCGCCCCCCTGTAACCCTGGACCATCCCATCACCATTTAAGAGTCCTTTTCTGCCTTTTCTGCCATTTAAGAGTTGCTTACAGGTGAGAGTTCCAGCTGATTCCCCAGGTCTCCGATTCCAGAGACTTCCACCCTACTTCTTTCCAAATGTTCTCTGCTGCCAGAGGTCAGAGTAGACCCAACTCGACGGAGACGAACCCAGCACGGCACATGTCAAATAAAAAAGAGAAAGCCTCCAGATCTGGTACCAGCCCTGCAGTCCTACCCTAATAGCGGGGCTTCCCCCACCCAGTGGGCTCTTCCCATCAATCACTGGGTGGGAAAAAGAGGAGTGACCCGTCCCATGGGCAGTGGAGAGCGCCTGAAACAACCAGACCACCAATCAGGGTAAAGCATGACCTCCAGAGAGGCTCTGTGTCAGCCTCCTGCATGGCTGCTGGGCCAGTCGATTTGAGCCCAGCTGCTCTAGTCAGAAGCTTATTTCTAAATGGGAATTTTATTACTAGGAGCAAGGTGCCCGGAGTCTAGTGTGCCTCTTCCAGCTTATGATCCCACATGGCAATGATTAACGATCACCAGAGTCCCGTCATAATAAGGATTCCAAAACTAGGCAAGTATTTCCTTTGGTCTTGCCCTTTTGCATTAATAGTTTTCTCTCTGCACATGCTTTTAGCACCTGCCTGCCAGCATTAGTTATTTATTTAAACTGAGATGGGGGTGGGCCAGAGCATCCTTCCATGCCTTGAAATTATGTATTTGTTTCGTCTCTCAGGAGTCAGAATGTACGATTCCTTAGTCCTTGGGAGGAGGGTCAGATCACAAGAAACAAAGGGTTTCTTAAATCCATCCAGATTTGTGGGGAGGGACTTGTGGAGAGGACTGAGGGGCTGTGCTTGAATCAAGACCTAGATGACTCTTTTTGAATATCTCTGGCCTCACAGTAAAACTGTGGTGCTCCCAGACCCAGACGCCTTGAGCAGACAGAAGCCGGTCTCTGACTGTTAATCCCTGAAGACCGTGTAATTCACCCAAAAAGGCGGGCTCTGCGAGAACCCAGCCCCCTGTGGTCCCCGGATCCCACCTTCCTGAGGACAGGGCTATGTGCCACCATTCCACGGGTCTGATTAGCTGTAGAACGTGCGATTTCCATGTTCCCAGGAGTCATCGGAGTTCACTGCTGCTAATTGGGTTTGTATGTGGCAGTGGTGACACCGAGAAAAGGTTTTGTAGCCAATTATGTTCTCCTAGAACACACAGGAAGGGGTTGTCCTGTCAACGCTGAGGGGTCTCTACCTTAATAAGCTGCCCCAGACAAAGGCACAAAAGGATATTATCATCCCTGAGTATTCATCTTTAATGGCTTCTGTTGAAGAAGAAGTGGCACTCTATCTGGGCACCTTGCAAGCTGGCTTTATGGCATTTTCAAATCACCCGCTTCCCACCGAACACATCTGAAAGTGATCAGGTGCATTACAGCCACTTTCAAAAATCATCCCGGAGGAAATGAAATGCACAAATGCTCTTTCTGTGGCCTGTTGAAGAGGGCTTGGTGTAACTGCACCAAAGCCAGGAACTGTACACTTACAGTCCCCACCGTCCCCATAACCCAGACACCTGGGACACACCTGGTGGAAGAGGAATGGAATTCTTCCTGTAAGGTTTTTTCTGGCCCAGAACAAATCATTTTTCAAATGTTTTAACATCCTGAGTGTGGGTGGAAGCGATGCTTACTTATGTCTCATGGAAAAGATGACGTGTTTACAGAAGAATCTTCTAGCTGACTGGGTGGCTGCAGGAAAAGCCAGTAGTCAGGGAAAACAACAAAGCCTTGGCTTTTTTTTTTCTTCTTTCTTTCCTTTGCTTGAGTCTTGGTGGGTCAACTTCTGCCACTTTTTTAGAATCCTGGGGGTTTCCAAACTTCTGCCCTGAAGATCTGGGGGCACTTCCTGTTCGCAGGGAAAGCTCCACATCAATTGCTCAGAGACAGTCAGGCCACCCGGGCCTGGGAGTGGCTGGCAGGAAGTGGGCTGGCTCTGGGGCACGCCCCTCAGGGCAGTGGGGAGCCCCAGTACGAGTGACCTTCTGAGAAGGTGGCTTCAGCCACAGGCAGTAGTGGGAGTGAGCAAGGCTGCCGGCAGTCCGTGGTGAGAAGGGGTTCCGTGCGGGGGGTTCGGCGACCAGTGAGTGCAGTGCCTGAGGTCAACCTGCGCCGAGTTTGCCTCCAGGATCCCATGACCGGCCTGGAGATGTGATGCAATGTGGTCTAACCACTCCTGCTATGGGAACTGGAACTGCCCATTTCCTGCCTTTCATCTTGACATGTCGGGGATGAATACGTCAAAATAAGCAAACCACAGCACTGGCACTGGGGCAAGGGGCAGGGCCGTGGCTATGGGGTGTGGGAAAGACTCGGAAGGGACACCAGAGATGAGCCTGGGGGCATGCTGTTCTGGGCACCATCTGCCCCCACCTGACCGAGCCATCCTCCTGTTGGCCGGGGACAGGGATGCTGCTCAGACGAGATGCACAGCCTGTATAGGGACATATGCTGCGGTTTTTAGAGCCAGATTGCTAGTTCTGGGTCCTTTCTGGGTGATGCTGGGAAAGCTTCACTGTGGAATTTTATCATTAGCTGAAGAACATTGGGCCCTACCCTTGATCTCCTGCCAGAGTGGATTTTTGGAGAAGAGCCTGGCTTTGAAAAGGCAAATTCAGAGACCATAAAGGCAGACCATGAATGTACCAAGCATAACTTTGGGGTGATGAAACTAATTTTTTAAAAATCAAACATATTAGAATTTATGTCCCCAAACAAGTGTCCTTATATCATCTTCTTGGGGGTGGCAGGGAGAGAGAAGGGGTATACATGCATCCCATTCTAATGCAGGTGGAAGAGTTACTTTATTGATGTGTGAGAAAATTTAGGACCCAATAAACGCAGGCCAGTCACATGTTCCTGTACAGGCCAGCACTACCTGGCTTGTCTGAATTTCTCCCTAATTTCTTTCTCCATTTCCCCACAGCCCACACCTTCTCCCTCTCCCTGCTCACAGCCAGCCAGGGTTTTCTTCAGCCTCTCTTCCTTGAAGTCACGGGTCTTTCTACCCTGATACCAGGGCCCTTTTCCGCATTCCTAGGCAGCTCCCTGGTGCGTCTCCCTCAGTCTCTGACAGTAACCTCTCATTCCCCAAACCTGCTTCCCAGTGCTTCCCTAGAATTAAGCTGACCCAATTCTGTGGTTCTCGCTTTCTTACCTTCATTCCTCTGAATCTTTCTTTGCCCTTCCTAAGCCATCCGGGGGAAGGCAGATGCTCTGCCCCCGTCTCAGGGATGAATTTCCATCTGCAAAGTCTTCATGCTTATGGTACAAGAGAGAACTCTGGTTTAGGACAAAAAGGGATACACAAACCTTGTGCAGCTGGGAGGGTGGGGATGTTTGTCCCAGAGCCAGACCCTGGAGACACACACTGCTAAGGCGACCATTCTAATAAATGCGCAAGATCCTTCTTAACCAACGTGCTAATTAGCCACCAGAGTAGAAATGAATACGGAAGTACAATCCTCCAAACTTGCCAGTTATTCTCTAGGAAACACAAACCAAAGATCAGTCTCTGGGAAATTATGTTTTAAGAGGTTGTGAGGGAAGGGCTCTCTGAGAAGGGTCAGACCCTCAATCTTCATCCAGAATTAACTGAATTAGGCCTGGAACCAGCCTGTCTGGAACCAAAGACTCTCACAATCAGATCTCCAATGAGTGACTCCCATGGTACACTTCTTCCCACCCAAAATGCATCCTGAAAGCCCTCAGGGCAGGAGAAAGGAGGAAAGGCCAGGTAAGGGACAGCAGTCATTTGTCCAGGAAAAGGTCATCCCAGGACCTCTCCATCCAGAAACAGTCATGTGCTCGGAAAGGCTTCTCATTCCTGCCTGGGCTCCCCGAGTTTCTAAGGGGCAGGGAAGAGGATGGAGCCCAGGCCACGTGCCCTGGTGCACAAACCATCACAAGGAAGCCACAACAGCCCTTGATCCTACCTGAGCTCTCTGAGCTCAGCTTCCCCAGCACCAGCCAAGGCTGCCTTTGTCTTTCTTGAAACGAAAAACAAGCAACTTAGAGCTGAATTTCACCAAAACAACTTCAAATACTTCTGAAAACAAATTTACAGAAAACGAGAGAAAAGGACCAGTCTGCACAAAATTGGCACAACTTGTGAGCCCACGAAGAAGGAAAACTGGTTTATTTCCCTGACATTTTGCACAGATTGGCAGGAGGGGACAAAGGCATTGCAGGTGTTCAGTTAGGAGGCCGGATATCTGGAACTGTATGGAATTTTCCCTGATTCCAGCAGGACACGTACCCTCCGGAGAGCACTGTCCCCAATTTGGGGTGGGAGGGTAGGACATCACAGATGCGTCCTTCACCTTGCTGTGGTGTCCCCTGGAGTCGTGCCTCTCTGATGTGCACACTGGTGGTACTCTAACAGCAGCGGAGGATGAATGCACCCCCAGGGGCCGCTCGAAGGGGCCACAAACAGCACCCATCTTCTTTGAGGTCTTCACGGTCATATGAATTTTGCGGTCATATTTATTTTCACAGAAAAATCAGGCTTTAAATGATTCAGTCCTTATTCCTGGGAATGGACCACACAAAGACAGGAACTCAAAGCCTGGACCAGGGACAAGGACTGGATGTGAGCGGGGCTGTGCTGCCCAGAGTGGGGTAGACTGGTGAGGGCAGGGGTACAAGGAGGGTGTGCTATAGGGTGGTCCCCATTCAAGGTGCCATCCATGGCACCTCAGGCACAGGAGCTGGGAGGTGCCATAGCCAGTCTGGGAGAGTAATGGGGACAATTCTTGGAGGATGTCCTTGTGCCCAGTACAGGCCAGGATGAGGTGGGAGGGAACTTCTCTAATGGCTCTGCCCACGCTCAGCTGGTCCAGGTTTTTCAGGACTTCACATAACAGGATGGGTCCTGTTTCCTCGGGTTGGAAACAGTAGTCCTTAGAGTTCCTGTCCAATGACAGAGGACTTTGATGGGAGATGAGAGCAGCAGGCTTTGGGCTGCCTCACCTTTGGGCCAGGTGGGACTATGGCCCATCACTCTCCTAGGACAATTGTCATCATATTATTTTTTCCTGCATGTCACTGGTTCTTTTCTGGCTGGAACTCCGCCAGCTAAACAGACACACTTCTTGGTTTACAAGTTGTTATTCTCTCACTGCAAGTATTAGCCAATATTTAGTTTTTAATCATAACATAGTTAATGCATAATTCTGCTTGCTTCACAGCAAATTAACTAAAGAATTGGCAGCACATTAAATAAATGGTTAAATTGATTACTTTTGTTTTCCGCGAGGCTTCATGTAAAACTGAAGCTCCAGGCAGATGCACCGTGTCTATCTAGGAGCTCCAGACACCCCCAGGGACTGCCACTGTGCCCAGAGCTGTGACAAAGCCAAGCTAGTGCCACTGATACATTGTCAGGTCACACAGAAGGGACGCACAGATGTCGGCAGTTTAAATAGTACCAATCACAGCCATACAATAGGCTAAGATACTTAAAATTAGTGAAACCGAGTCTCCCTAAAACCAAGTTCCCCTGCTGAGTTTATGATTAACCTCTCTATCCAAAATTTTATTCCCTTTCTTGTGCCCTCTGACCTCAATCCTCTGCTAACTGCAGCTAATCCACCGGAGTCAGAGGACTAAAATTGCTGTTGTCAGTAACATCATTGACGTACACACTCAGGTTGTTTCCCCAGGGCAAGATGAGCTAACAGACACACCCCATCCCCACTGCCCCCGTCATGGACCACCAGACCAGAGACATAAAACATAGGCATCCTGACTCCCGAAACTATGAATAAGAAATGTCACAAGACGATGATTAACCCCAGCTTCTTTGTTCTTTCCCTTTAAGAAAACCTCTAGCTCGAAGACCAAGTGGGAGTGGATCCGAGGCTTGTCACCCACTCCCTTGCTTGGAGCCCTGACATAAACCCTTACTTTGCCACAAACACCCACTGTCAGAGTTTGGCTTTCTGCACTGTGGGCACACGAGCCCTTGCTCGGTTACATCAATATGACAAATGAAATAGTGTTTGAATAAAATTCAGTCTTGGCTAGCCAATCCTTAAAAGTCTATCTAGATCATTATGGCGCTGACACACGTTTTGATTTGTTGTCAGACCTCTATAACAAAAAGAGAAGGTAAAACTCCATAAATACTCAAGCACATCTATACTCTTTTCACTGAACTGCAGAATACTAAATAATTCTGTCAGTTGTTCAGTAACATTCAAGCTCCATCCTTCTAATCTGTAATTAGCTAAGTGGTCCCAAGACCAAATTACATAGTACTTAAGAGCATGATGAAGATGAGATTGTAGACAGGATCACAGCTGATTGCTGCACTTGGCGAATTTACCCCGCAGGCCACAGCCTTTCACTAAAGAAACCCGCTCATGCATTTATGACTTTATAGGTTTTTGGACTAAACTAGAGCATGCTTGGATTAGTCTCATGGGTGGAATCCTCATAGGATATTCCACTGATGTATCAGAAACCTTTACTAAATTCTCTGTGATCTTTGCCAGATTTTTACCCAAAAGGATTCAGAAGGCCTTACTCATTTTGGAAAAAGGGCTGACCCCAAGATTAGTAGCTCTTTGATATTTGGCTACTTTTTAGCCAAAGGGGTGTGCAAGTCTTTGTTAGAATTATGCATTAATGGTTAGGGGACCACTAACACCATTGTCCTAAAGGACAAGGGAGGGGAGAGGAGAGAGTTGATTTAAAAACCCCAACATTTTGAAATTTCTTGTATTGTCTGCTTTATGATATTCTGAGAGCCCTGACAAGCTTTTCTCTTCGGCAGTTTTTTTTTTTTTTTTTTTTTTTTTTTTTTTGCGGTACGCGGGCCTCTCACTGTTGCGGCCTCTCCCGTCGCGGAGCACAGGCTCCGGACGCGCAGGCTCAGCGGCCATGGCTCACGGGCCCAGCCGCTCCACGGCATGTGGGATCTTCCCGGACCGGGGCACGAACCCGTGTCCCCTGCATCGACAGGCGGACTCTCAACCACTGCACCACCAGGGAAGCCCTTTTGGCAGTTTTTTAGGTGAAAGTGTCATTGCTCATTGTTTTCCACTGTGTAATGAATGCAATAACTATCCAGCTCCACATGACGTTTGAAAGGCTACATACAGTTGCTGATTTGACTGCATTTCTTGCACTAATGCAGTTAATTTCATTGAAAGACAACACAAAAATTCCATTGTGAAAGATGCTTGAGAAGTGAAAGTTGCTTGAGAAGTGAAAAATAAGGTTTAAATAACCTCTTTCCAATGCAATCATTACTTTGAAGAAAATCATTAAAAAACCAACATTAAAAAATTAAAATTATCTGTGTCTCTGCTGAGATAGATATGATAAAATACTATAATGTTAGTGCAAGTTTTTTTCTGGAGCTCCTTATTAATTTTACTTTTGATAATTCCTGTCACTATGTCAACAGTGGAACATTCCTGGTCCAAATTAAAACTAATTAAAAGTTATTTAGGGAACACAAGTAAACAACAATGTTTAACAGTTTGCACCTCTCAGAATAGAAACTCAGGCAGCTGACAAAAGGAAATTGAAAAACATGCATGGTTTTGACTCTTCCAGACAACAGCAAAGACTGAAGTTTGCTTATGTAACCGATACAAACCCAGAATCCTACACGGTCCAGTCTTGGACCCAGCCTTGCAGGAAAATATAATTAAAACAATTCAAATCTTTTCTGTCTCTTGAGAAAATGCCAAAGGTAGGAGTGTACTTTAAATCTCCAGCAAAGTTCCTTAGCAATACTGTTTGGACTCCTCTCTGACTAGCACTCTCTCCTTCTCTCTCTCCCTTCTCAGCTCCAGAGACCCCGCCAGAGGCTTTTCTCTCTCCACTCCCTCTTTCTCTGCCGCAGTTTTTCACTTATCATTCAACTCGGCCTCACAGGCTTCTTTAGTTTTCCTTCAGACTGATATTACCCAGACTCTGGGTGACAAAGAAAAGTTCAAAACACACCCTTTGTTACAGGCAGAGAGTGGGAGCGGGACACATTTGATTTTGCATCAGATTTATTTTCCTTGATTTGTGTTTGTCCCAGAGAACGTGAGAAGTCAGTTGCAGAAGGATTTTGTCATCAAAGCATTTCCTGAATTAATCAAGTGGTTAGACCCTGGCACTGCAAGGGCCAAGGTCTTGCTGCAGTTCCTGTGAACTTTGCTTTGTCTTATAGCCACAGTGCACATTTCTGCCATGAGTCACGTGTCAGAATGCACGCTGGAATCAACATATCCTGTGAGGCTCAGAACTTCTGCTTATATTTTATATAAGTACATAAAATATTATGTAAGCTTTCCTTTTAGAAGGAGAATATATATACACACACACGCACACCCATATGTATATAATTTTTTTCTTTTAAGTCCAAGTGCAGTTGCACTAGATGAAGCAAAGGTGAGAGGCAAGAAACTCCACCGCTAGGACACATCTCCCCTCTGAGGGGCCTCTTGGAGCACAGTTTGGACCATGAGTGTAGTGGCCAGAGCACCATATATGGAATTAGAAATATCTCTGCTACTTACGACCTAAGTGGGCTTGGACACATTAACATACACCCACCCCTCCGGGTGGCTGTGAGAGTGAAATGGTAGACGGCTGGATCTCGGCAAATGGTGATTTCCTCCCTATCATTAGTCTCAAGGGGACAAAGCAGAGAGAGAGAGAGCAAAGATGGATGGGGGCAAATCCATTCCAGCCTCTGGAACAAAACAGCACCAAGATAGGGTGGACCCATGGTGAGCGGGCAGCAACCTGTTTTGTACGTCATAAGAAGCATTTCTGTAACCCAATGATTACAGATCCAGTAATTCCTACCAAACTGTCAGCCTGAACTGCCGGGCACTGAGCTTGGCTGAAAAAAAACTGAATTAAAAGAAACTGACCATTTCGGGCAGACGGAGACAATGACAGAGGCGGGTCAGTTGGCGTGAACTGGATAGCATCTCAGAGCCAGAAGAAGTCCAGGTTTTCAAGTGAGTTTCATTTAGCTCTTGAGCTGTCCAGTAAGGACTCCTGGTAACTGTGAACTATAAAATAGACTCTGTCGGGGGCGCTGAGAGCTGACCCCTCTTTCCCAACTCTCCCGAGGGGAGACCACCGCTCCGGGGTCCCCAGGAACACATCTGAGCCTCCTGCCTTCAGGTTTCCGGGTGGACGGCACCCCGACAGGCCCTGGGAACCGCGGGCGGTGCCCCAGGCAGGAGAGCCGCCCCACCGTCTCTTCAATGACCCACTGTTGCCACCTGCTGGCCGCTGGAAGGAAGAACTCAGCGCTGGGAACAGGAGGGTTCGGCTAAGGGGTAGCCAGGCTCCTGGGAGAGGCACCAAAATACAGACACAGACTGAGGGTTTTTTCCAAAGAAGTGACCTTGGGAGGATCCACAACTATTCCATTCACTAAGCCACCCAAGAAGGTGGACTTTTGTAAAAGCAGTACCCTTCATTCATGCATTATTTAATTAGTCAATTACAAACACTTTTGTAGCTATGTACCAGGTACCCCGAGAGGCGCTGGAGCAATTGATTGCCATCCCTCATTCTACCTCCAAATGGCATGATCAGTGTGATCTTCTCCCCTATGCATTGAACTAAGCTTTACATTTATTCATTCCATCACCAATAATTATTAACCAAATGCCTACCATGGGACAGGCTCTGGGCCAAAAGCTGAGGATACAGCAGTGAGCAAAATCAGGCGCTGTCTCTGCACTCGCTGGTCAGCAGTCTAGTGGGAGAGACAGACATAAATCAGATCATCACACAGATAAATGTAACAGTACACAACTGTGATAGGTATAACAGAAAAATATAATTGTGGTAAGGGCAGACCTGAATGGCTTTGATCAATTCTAAAACAGGGATTTGGGCTATTTGATATGCATTAAAATCATTTAAAATCTTTTCATTCTTTGACCCAGTACTTCCACTTGTAGGAGCTTATCCTAAGGCAACAATCAGAAAATTACCTGGTTTTTAAGGATGTCCACTGCATGATTGCCTGTAACAGCAAAATAAATAAAGGAAATCATCCAAAAGTCCAGTGATAAGGGGTTGGTTAAACAAATTATCATACACTCAAAAACTAGAATATTCTACAGCCATTAAAAATGAAAATGTAGAGACATTATTTGACTGGGAGCCTATTATATACTCTGTAAGTTATGGAAAAGCATGTATAGTAAATCTCATTTTTGAAAACATTTATATGGGTGTTTTCTTCCAGCTCCCTACTACACAATGTTTTTTTTCTGGTTACTGTTGGGTCATCATGATCACCATGTAAATATGCTGTTATTTTTCCCTTCCCCCAAAAGGGCACAAAACATAAAAACTTCTATTGACGACTTCTCTCAGCAGCTACAACCTCATTTCCTTGTTATGCTCTGCAGTAAAGCCCCTCTAATTCCTCCCCTCTTAAACCTACTCCAGTCAGGTTTTGTACATGTCAAGGTCACCAGTGGCCGCCATATCCCTAAGCCCTGTGGTCATTTCCGTCCTCATCTCATGGGCTCCATCAGCAGCATTTAACACAGTGGGCCACACCTTCTTCCTTGCAGAGCCCTTCACCTGGCTTTCAGAACCCCATCCTCTCTTGAATCTCCTCCTGCCTCAGTGTTTCCTCCTTCTGTTTTTGCTGCATCCTCCTCTTCTTCCCAACTTTTTTTTTCAATTGAGGTATAGTTAATTCACAGCATTACATAAGTTTCAAGTGTACAACACCACTTTGAAAAGTTATACTCCATTTATAGTTATTATAAAATACTGGCTATATTCCATTTGCTGTAGCTTATTTCCTTTACACACAGTAGTTTGCACCTCTCAATCCCCTATCCCTATCTTACCCTCTCCCTTCCCTCGCCCCACTGGTAACCACTAGTTTGTTCTCTGTATCTGCTTCTTTTTTGTCATATTCACTAGTTTGTTGTAACTTTTAGATTCCACCTATAAGTGATATCATACAGTATTTGTCTTTCTCTGTCTGACTTATTTCACTAAGCATAGTACCCTCCAAGTCCATCCATGCTGCTGCAAATGGCAACTTTCCTTCTTTTTTATGGCTGAGTAATATTCCATTGTACATACATATACCACATCTTCTTTATCCGTTCATCTGTTGGTGGTCACTTATGTTGCTCCATATCTCGGCTATTGTAAATAATGCTGCTGTGAACACTGGGGTGCCTGTATCTTTTCAAATTAGTGTTTTCATTCTCTTTGCATATGTACCCAGGAATGGAATCACTGAATCATATGGCAACTCTATTTTTAGTTTTTTGAGGAACCTCCATACTGTTTTCCACAGTGGCTACACCAATTTACATTCCCCTCAACAGTGCACGAGGGTTCCCTTTTCTTCACAACCTTACCAACATTTGTTATTTGTGGTCTTTTTGAGGATAGCCATTCTGACAGGTGTGAGGTGATAGCTCATTGTGGTTTTGATGTTAGTTCTCTTCTCTGTCTATACTCATTCCTTTGACCTTATCCAGTCGTGGTTTTAAGCACCATTTACCCTAGTCTAGACCTCTCCTCTAAACTCCTGACTCCTAAATCCAACTGCCGGCTCAGATTTCTAATAGACACCTCAAACTAACAGAACTCATGATTTTCCTCCCTTTTAATCTGCTCCATCCACAGCCTTCCTTAATTCACTTGTTGGCACATAAGACCTTCATAACGTTCAGGCCAAAACCCTGCAAATCATCTTTAATCATCATCCTCTCTTTTTTTTTTTGCATCCAGCTCCAATCCTTCAGGAAATCCCGTTAGCCCTAGTGTCAGAATATAGTTCCCAGATCCAACTACTTCTCATGGCCCTCACTGCGTCCACTCTGGTCCCATCCACCACCATCCACCTCCTGGATTACTGTGTAGCTCCTAACTTGTCTCCCCTACAGCCTCTTGTCGCCACAGGAGCCAGAGTTGCCCTTTTACAACATGTGTCAGATCATGTCACTCCCGCTCAAAACCATCAGGGGCTCCGCATCTCACACAGAGTAACAGTCTACAAGGTGTGCTGAGGCCCCTCCGCCCCCAGGCTACTCTCTGACTTCATCCTCTGGCCGTCTCCCCAGCGCTCACTCTGCTCCTGCCGGGGTGGCTCCTCTGCTCTGTCTTCAGCCCACCAGGCCCATTCCCCCTGGGGACCTCTATTGTGCTCACTCTGCCCAGAAGGCTCATACCACAGATATCTGCGCCTCCTTCCGGTTTTTGCTCAAATGCCTCATCCTCATTGAAGCGTACCCTCAACCTACCACGTTTACAATTGCGATCCCCTCTCCAGCTGTCCCGATCCCCCTTACCCTGCTCTACTTTTTCCATAGCATTTTGACCTGTTAAGATACTAAACAATTCACTTATTATCTGTATATATATTTATTTTTTTAATTGGAGTATAGTTCTATATTTTTTTATTGATAATCTCCGCCAACTAGAATGCATTTTTCCTGACGAACAGAAATCTTCATTTAATTTACTGATGTATTCCAAATGCCTAGAACTGTGCCTGGCACATAGCAATGCCCAATGACAAAAAGTTTTAATAAATGAAGGCATGGGCGGAATCCTTTCACAATGTATATGGATGTCAAATCATCACATTGTACACGTTAAATATCTTACAATTTTATTTGTCAATTATACCTCAATAAAACTGCAAAAAAATTAATCTTTTCCTGAAAATATCATTTCCCTAGCATAAAAACCTAAAAATTAAAGGAAATCTTTTGACTTAAAGAAACATAAAGCAGGGTTTGGGGTCAGTGATAATAAATACATAAAACATACATAAATGCATGGAAAGAGTCTGAATGTATATAAAATAACCCATTAACCATAGATATTTCTGGTAGAAGGATCATGGATAAAAATTTTTCTTTTTGTTCATCTGTTTTCCAATTTTTCTATAATAAAATTGAATTACTTTAATAATAAACTTTTCAATGAAAAAAATAGGTTTACCCCTGTGGATGATAGCAGTTTTAATTTTTTTTTTTTTCAGTCTGCAGTTCGCCCACAGAAGAGAATAGGTAAGATGGTGGAAACGTGGGAAAGGCACCCACGCACGTCATCGTGAAGATCCCCTGCCCAGACAGTGCAAGAAATTCTGTCTCGATTTGCGTTTCCCCAGAAGCAGACCCAGCAAGGGGTTATCAGAGAGGTGGCAGGGTGAGGACACTGAGACAGAAAAGAGACAGAAACGAATAAAGGCAAGGCTGTCAGGCCACACCCACTAGGGGCAACCAAGACTCCATCCCATGGACGAACCCTGGGACGCAGTGCAGAGAGTGCCTCAGTTATCCCATCCTAGGCGGGAATTTATCCTCCGACAGTGGTTGGGGGCTGTTTTGCGGGGCATTAATTCCCTTACACTTCCATCATGTCCCCTGTCCTACAGCCAGGAAAAAAAAAAAAAAAAGTCTCAGGTAGAGGGTTGCAGGTGTGGGCAGTCAGTAGATTTCTCCAAGTCGAGGTGAAAGCCAAGGGAACGTGGCTGGGCTCTGAGAGGGTCTGCAACAATTCCTTGGTTAAGTCTCTGATTTTGCTCTCTGGGCAGAGCTCCCTTGTCCATTGCCCTCCGTGGCTCTTGGATGTGCCCTCTGCCGGGGTTCTTCCTGGTCCGTTATCTCCAAGGCCGCATGTGAGGTGAGCAGTGTGGACAGTGCCCTCCTGCAGAGACTGTAGCTTGCTTTCCCCCAGTGCGTCTTTGGGCACCGAAGGACTGATTCAAGGCTTGGGCAACCAAGGTTTTTGTAGTCTGAGTTCAAGAACTCTTTGGCCCCCTCCCCGTGTCCTCAAGTCCATTCTCTACATCTGCATCTTTATCCCTGTCCTGCCCCTAGGTTCATCAGAACCTTTTTTTTTTTTTCGATTCCATATATATGTGTTAGCATACGGTTTTTGTTTTTCTCTTTCTGACTTACTTCACTCTGTATGACAGACTCTAGACGAAGTGAGAGAGTAGCATGGACATATATACACTACCAAATGTAAAACAGATAGCTAGTAGGAAGCAGCTACATAGCATAGGGAGATCAGCTCTGTGCTCTGTGACCACCTAGAGGGGTGGGATAGGGAGGGTGGGAGGGAGATGCAAGAGGGAGGGGATATGGAGATATATGTATACATATAGCTGATTCACTTTGTTATACAGCAGAAACTAACACAACATTGTAAAGCAATTATACTCCAATAAAGATGTTTAAAAAAACTCTTAAAAAAAACCACAGAATTCTTTGGCCATACAATTCCTTCAAATATTTAGTAAGCTTCTGAAATCTTTCTTTGCAGTCATTTGCACGTGACAGTATGCACTACTAGGGTTCTTTACCAGACACAATTCTCAAGCCTGATTTACCTCTTTGCACCCTAACCCCTAGGCTTCTCTCCTCCAACTTAATGGAAACCATCTTGAAGCCCTCTGGGAAAGAAATTGGCCTGAGCGTGAAGAGAGCAACCTTAAACGATTTTTGCTACAGTGGTGAGACCAGGTATTGAGAAGTCCTAATGGGCTTTTGCTGCTCAGAGCCTTTTTTTTTTCTCTCTGTTATCACTTACTCTTAGGGCTCAAAGCGGAAGGCTCCAGATTTCTGGACTCATCCTATCCCTTTCATTTCTGTTCTTGAACCAACCAATTGTTACCTGAGCTTGACTCTTCCTTGCACAGACTCCCTAAGCAAAGCCAATAAGAACTGGGAATTCCCTGGAGGTCCAGTGGTTAGGACTCTACCATTCCACTACAGGGGCCGTGGGTTCGATCCCTGGTCAGGGAACTAAGATCCTGCAAGCCACACCGTGTGGCCAAAAAACAAAACAAGCAAACAAACAAAAAAACCCAAAAAAGCCCCCTAATACTGACTTTGTGTTTTCCAACCTCTTCTAGAGCCACTGGCTTGGTACATACTTTGCTCATGAAGAAATCTAGGACAACAGTTATTTTAAGTAATTTGCTATTATCTTCATCTTTTCTGCCTCCAGTACCAATTTTCTTATCTTCCCCACTGTGCTACATGTTTTAGGATCCCCAATGCAAGGGAGTAAATTTTGTATTAACGATGATAAAACCACCTTCTGTACAAATAAACCCAAGAATTTTGATGGCTTGACACAGTCAAAGTTTTGTTCTCTCTCATGAAATAGAGCTGGGTGGTAACCAGGCCAATGGGGCACCCTCCTCCCTGGAGTCATTCAAGGATTCAGGATATCAAAAGCAAAGCCCCCTTCAACATGTGGTTTCCAAGGTCACCCTGGGGGTCATGTCCATTCCATGTCCATTCCAGCCAGTCAGAGACTAGAAGAGCATGGACGAACTCCAGTGGGAGGATGGTGAGTCTCATAAAATTTCCCCTCCCATTTCATTTTCTAGAACTCAGTCCCATGGCTCCATGTAGATGTAAGGGGCAGGGTGAAAGGATGTATTCCTGGCTTTGTAGTCACAGTGCTATGCTATGGAAAGGAGGGGACCAATTTTTCTGTTGACAGCACATCTCCCACAATTTAAAGCAAAAAACATATAAATAATGCAGACTCTAAGCTCTCTTCACTACACTCCCAGCCCTTTCCCTAATTATTTCTTTGGACTCACTGGAATGGGGGAATTGGTCAGGATGCTGTCCTTGGGCTTGAGGTGAGGGACCTTCTTCACCTGATTCAATCTGAGAAGGAAGCAAGGAAGGAACCGGCAGGGTGTCTTTAAATAACTGCTCCCTTTTCTATTTTGGCAAAAATCCTTCTCTGACTGAGCAATTACTAACTACTGGCTTTCAGGATTTTTTTTTTTTAAACAAATAAATTGAAAAACTGAAGCACTCTGCTCTTTGCTTCCCTGAGAGTAGGCAGAGGAATGACGGCAGGAAGTAGGAGCCTGGAACAGCGCTTATGCAGTGGGCCAATTTTCCCATTAATTACTTCTCACTTGAATAACAGGACATGGGAGGTGGGCTGTTTGCTGTCGCTAATGGCACACTGCAGGATAGGTATTGCCTGATACAGAGACAGGGCTGGGGACAGCCACTCCGGGGGCTATCGTAAAACCAGTTTTACGGAAGAAGCCACTGAAACCAAACCCAATCAAACATGGAATTCTCTCCAGCGGCACCAACCCCACTTTTCTCAAATTCATTCCCTCACAGAAGCCCCAGGCATTCTCAGCCTAGAGGGAACCAGAGCAAATAAATTTTCCTCTTTGTAGAATGTGGACTTTTGTGGTTTAGGATGATCAGTGTCTTACACACACAGCTGACTATCTACTCAGACCCAGTGACCCTGATCAAATCAATCCACACAGATGAGGTTCTGGTTTATACAAAAGGGAGGGAGTTGCTCACCAGGCAAAAGAATTCATTCCCTACTCTAACGTGTTTTCTTTTTTTATGAAGACCTGACTCATGGTGCATTGAAAACACAGCGCAGTTCACCCTCAGCTTGTCAAAGTTCCAGCAGTTGTGTAAAGTGTCCACCCTGCAATAACGTAAGGACCTCAGCCCCGGGCTCCAGGGCTCCGGGCAGCCCAGCTGTCACTGCCACAAACAGGTGGTGTGAACAATAGCTTGGTTCAGCTCACTCACTTGCCAAACCCTCCAGCAGCTGAGTGTCCAGCCAGAGAGCGGCCCAGGCGAACACCCCACCACCAGCCCATGGAACCCCGGCCGCTGCTGCTGTTCCTTGGCCTCTGCTCAGGTAAGTGCCAGGGCTGCTCCTTTGAGGCTAAAGCACTAGAAGCCCCCGAACCAGAGTCTTGCTTCTTTGATGGGAACACAGAATGGCAGGACTTCACCAGCCCCAGGCTGCTCTGTCCGTTTCTCACCGATGTTGGCTCGATTGGGTTTGTGGATAAAGATTTTTAGGTGGGTTATCCAATTAAAGTAGGAGCTGCCTGGTCAAAAGCTACAAAGTAGACATGCAATCTCTCTTTCCTTCAGTGCCTGCATCTTAGTAAATCCGTATGATCTGATTCAGCACCTCTTCTACCATCCCGGAGCTGCTATCATAGTTGAACAACTATAGGAACTTAGAAGGGTGACTTACAATCACAAGCAGTATGGTTAACAAGTCTTTTTATGGCTCTAGGAGAATTCTGAAAATGAAGAGGCTAGACTGACAGCTCCATGTGCTGGAGGGAGAAACCTTTTCATAACTGTAACTAAACTCTCTCCATGAGAGATGAAATATTTTGTAATTTTTTAAACTTCTGAAGCTAAAAAAAAAAATTCATATGAATGCATTACGGTCTACTTTTTTTTTTTTTTAAAGGACCCTACTATATGTAGGTTTGGGTTTGAATTGAAACCGTAAAACCTTGCACAGCCCTTGACCTGCATTCAACTCTGGAATGTGTCACAACACAGCAGCTGAAAAGCTATCCTGAATCCCAAACTTCCGGTCGAGGGAAATAGATGTTTGCTGATTGCTTCATATAAAAGTTTACTGGTGATATCATCTCAACTGAGAAACAAGGCGACTGACATTCTGTGATTTCTCTTCTCTAATACTGCTCTGACAAACACGGGTCTTCTGGGCAAAAGAGGTGAAGAGCTGTATTATAAATGGCTTTCAATAGCAGAGTTGAAGGAAATAGCCTAAACTCTGATAAACTATATCCTCTGGGATTTGGACTCGATCCAACCAAAGCTGGCTTGGTGGTGATGGTGGTGGTGGTGTGTGTGCGTGTGTGTGTTTGCAAACACTACACTCAATGAAAATTCTTAAGTGATATGTTTATATATAAAAATCCTTAAGTGATCTTTTAGGACACTAAGATCTCCAAAAATGCAAGTTTAGCTATTTTTTGAAGTATGTGATATGTATTTAGATCAAACCTAGAGTTTGCTGGTGTCAATTCACATGGATAGTTAACAGAAATTTAGAGCAAGACGAGGCAACCCAACATCTTCAAATTTATATTATAGGGAAACTGAGGCTAAAAGACATGAACTGACCGTCCCAAAGTCACTTCATGTACAAACTTTGGAATGTGATCAGACTCCATTTTTTTATGTGCATGGTCAGAAAACACAGCCTGAAATTGAAAAGGTAGCAAGAAACACAGCACCAGGTTGAGATAAGAATTACCCAAGGTGGCTATTAACAGGACAGAATTCCTTTTGTCCAACCCACCAAGCTGTTCCCCACATAAAAATACAGATTGGACTAGTACGGGACAAAAGAACACTTTAAAATTGTGGCTGGGTTCCCCTACTTAGATCCAGTCCTTTGGGGGCAAAAGTGAGGGACACTTTTTCCCGTGTTAGCGTAACATAATGATCTCTGTTCTATTTTTATAGCACTTTCATTACAACCTTTCCTCTCCCCCAGCTCAGGAATCCCAAGCACTTCATTACCACCTTTCTTATGGCATATTACTTTCCAGCTTGTTTACAGTTATTTATGTAAATGGAAAATATCAATGTCCATGAAGGTAGGAAGACAGGATCTGTATCAGATTCATGTTGGAAAACCTCAAAGCTACTCAAACAATGCTTTGCACACAGCAAATGTTCAACGAATATGTGAATGAATTAATGTTACCACCGTCTGAATAGGGATGACCAGCATGATTTGGCTGAAAAGGGAGACTCTGACATTACGTATGTGTTTGTCTGTGTTTGTTAATTTACATCCTGCCTTTTAAAGAAAGTATTTACTGTGATTTATTGAATCTGTGAAGAGATGGTCCAATTCTCCAGACCATACTGGAGTTGGGAACAGAAACCTAGAATTCTGAGTTCAGGTCCTATAAATTTTCTCTCACTCTACCCTGATTTGGGGAGGAAAAAAGAAAAGAATACCAACAAATATGGTCTAAGAAATAGAGACCTCCTTGGAAATTCCTTAGAAATTCATTGCAAAAGGCACAAGGTCCCTTGGCCTTGGCGAGGGTGCAGAGGAAGAAGTGAGTATCCCTGGAACCCCGACCGTGCCTGGCTCCCCAGTGGTCCCTACTCCCTAGCAGAACTTAGGGTTGGCCTGCATAGTTTTCCTGTCACAGAACGCTGAGCATCTGCTCTCTCTGTTGCTTTCTAGTATGTTCTTCCTGTCAAACTGGAATAAACGGTCACTTAAAAATAAGCAGCCCAAGGTAACACCAAAGCAATAACCTCAAACCCAGTGGCCAAGGCACTCAGTGATCCACACCCGTCCCCCACGTGGGCTGGGTGGGCCCCGGGATAGACAAGGTGTGGAGGACAGAGGACAGCTGCATCCCAGGGGCTCAGTGGGGCACCTGCAAAACCTGGGTCTTTGGACAACATGCTGCTCTAAGGGTCCTCAAATGCAGGTAGTTTGGGGGAGATGCCACATGAAAGCTCTGCACAGACCCTTTTAGGTTCAGAAAATTTGGGAAACTAGAAATGAAGAGGTAGGCTAGGTAAGGCATTCAGTATCTAGAGTTCAGGAAGGTCATAATAAAGATATCTGAGCTATACTGAAACCTTCAAAAATCCGAATGGACATGATACATTGGCCTTCAGGGAGGTGGTGAAGAGCACAGGCCCTCTCGTCAGACGGCCTCCACTTATAATCCCACCTCTAACTAGCTGGGAGCCATGAATACACGGCTCAGCTCTCCAGACCTCAGTTTTCCCATCTGTGAAGTAGGAGTAAACACTGACCTCATAGGATTTTTATAAGGATTCAATAAGGTAATATGAATACAGGACCTTTAATAAAGCTCTACAGGCTAATTAAAACACGTACTTTCGGCAGCATGAACGTGTTTCAATTCATTCCATGGCATTGGTTGTTTCAAACTGATATAAAGTCCTGGATGAGAAATAGTGGTTGAGAGCATGGGCTCTGGCTGTCAATCCTGGCTCCACCATTTATGAAACCTGGGCCTCAGTCTCCTCACCTGTACAGTGAGGATAATTACTACAGTACATACCACAGCCAGTTATGAGGATTGAAAGACTTAGTATGTAAAAAGCACACAGAAGAAAGTCTGGCACAAAACAAGTTGGGTGTGTTAGTTATTATTTTTGTTGATCAATAAAGATAGAAAACAGAATTACTTTTTACTTAATAATTATTTTGTTGACAAACGCTTCCAAACTTAGGATCGAAGGAGAAAAAAAAAACAACCAATCGCCTGCCTTAGCGGTGATCGGTTAACACAACTGGGAAAAAAGGGAAAGCATTTCACTTGTTTCATTTTTAAAGTTGTCTTGGCCCAGGGAAAAAGTGTAGTTTCAGCAACAACCTGCGGAAAGGGGAGATCTGGTTACACGAATCCGGACAAATGGATTGTGTGTCTACTTCCTCTCCCAGACCTGAACAGGCAACCTCCAAACCACAGCAGGCTTGAGTTACAGAGATCCTTCATAAGGAACTTGTTGGAATTTGGAACACAGTTTCTCATAGGAATAATGGCACATGTAGCTGTACAGTTTCCAGCACATTCATAACATTAAAAGTGAGTACAGGAGCACGGCACAGAATGACCCGCTCTAACTTCAGCTCTGCCCTAGCCGCATGACCTCAGACAAGTCAGCCCACTTCTCGGAATCTCAGGCGAGAATGTCTGCCTGCCTGCCTGCTGGTAAGGAGCACATCATGCTGGACACACAAAGCCTGCGGGCTCTGAGAATACTGGATGATACTGCCCTCCATCCCGAAGGAAAACGTAGTAAAGATTCCTTGGAATCATTCATGCTCCAAATAGGACCCCCAAACCCAGGTCAGCAGAACATGTGGTTTTCGCTCTTAGCAACTTAATTGGGACATGGGCCCATCAGCAGTGGTTATTTATTTTTTTTAAATTATGGAAAAATACATAAGTATGTAAGATTTACCATGGTAAAATACACATTACATAAATTTTCCATTTTAAAGTACACGATCCAGTGGCACTAGGTACATTCACAGTGTTATGCAACCATCACCACTAATTCCAGAACTTTTTCATCACCCTAGAAGGAAACCCTGGGCCCATTAGCAGTCACTCCCATTCCCTAGTCCCCACAGTCCCTAGTAACCACTAACCTACTCTCTGTTCTATGGATTGACCTATTCTGAATATTTCATATAAATGAAATCATACAATATGTGTCCTTTTGTGTCTGACCTCTATCACTTAGCATAATGTTTTCAGGAGTCATTCATGCTGTAGCATGTATCAGAACTTCGTCCCTTTTCGTGGCTGAATAACATTCTACTGCATAGATATACCACAATTTGTTTATCCATTGATGGACATGTGGGTTGTTTCTACCATATTGCTATTGTAAATATTGCTATGAATATTCATGTACAGATTTTTTGTTTGCTTTGGGGGTTTTTTGTATTTTTTCTTTTTTAAATTGAAGTATAGTTGATTTACAATACTGTGTTAGTTTCAAGTGTATAGCAGTGATTCAGTCATATATATATGTATGTATATTCCTTTACAGATTCTTTTCCTTTAGAGAATATTGAGTGTAATGCCCAGTAGGTCCTCGTTGGTTATCTATTGTATATATAGTAGTGTGTATACGTTAATCCCAACCTCCTAATTTATACATCCCCCACCCCATGTACAAATCTTTGTATGACCAGTTCGTTTGTGGATATACCCAGGAGTGGCATTGCTAGGTCATATGGTAGCTCTGTGTATAACTTGTGTGAGAAACCACCAAACTGCTTTCCACAGCAGCTACACCATTTACCTCTCACCAGCAACACAGGAGGATTCCAGTTTCTCTGTAACCGCACCAATATTTGTCAATTTTAATTTTGTTAATTACGGAATAACATCTTAGTGGGTGTGGATCAGCATCAATGTTGGGCTGCTCATAGCATCGTGAGCTCTGAGGCCAGCCAGTCTGAGATTTCATTGCATCATGACCAGATTCTGAAATAGCAAGACCGACTTTGTGTGGACCTTTCTTCTTGTGTGTGCGTGTTCCTAGCAAACTTGATGCAGACAGATGCTGGATGAAGGAATGTCATCTGTCCAAAGTACAAGTGCATGATAATCTGGCATGCCCCACTGGGAAGGGACCACACTGGCAGCTGCACTTGGAAAGGAATTCAAGGCAATAACAGCTGCATCAGGGAGCCCTTCAACAAGGGGGCCTGCGTGCCTTCCATGAGCTGGCCACACCTCAGTTACTCACGTTAGTGTGTGTAGAGGGTGAGAGCTGACAGTGAGTGTGTTGTTTGCTGTCTCAGCTGGCCTCGTCCTGGGCTCCGAACATGAGACCCGCCTGGTGGCAAAGCTATTTGAAAACTACAACAGCGTAGTACGGCCCGTGGAAGACCACCGCAAGGCCGTGGAGGTGACGGTGGGCCTGCAGCTGATACAGCTCATCAACGTGGTGAGACAAGAGAGCTCCAGGCTCTCCACACCTCCCACCCCGGACCATCCTCCCCTGGCTCCCCTCTTGTCCTCCTAAAGATGGGGCCTTATCTTTTTTGCAGGATGAAGTAAATCAGATCGTGACAACCAATGTTCGTCTGAAACAGGTAACTCAGCTAGATAATTGCATTCATGTTGTTTTTATTCACCCTGAAATTTAACATGGGCCCAGAGGGAATCAATTTAGGTAACAGGGATATGTAACAAAATGTTAAAAGTAGATATTTTGGGGTAGTGGGGCTGTGGATCATGTTTTGGTGTTTATTTTTTATTGTACTTTGTGCTTTTCTGTGTGTATTAATTTGCTAGGACTCCTGGAACAAAGTCACAAGCTGGACAGCTTAAACAACAGAAACTTATTGTCTCACAGTTTTTGAGGTCAGAAGTCCAAAATTAAGGTGTTGGCAGAATTGGTTCCTTCTGAAGTTTGTGAGGGAGAACCTGCTCCAGGCCTCTCTCCTTTGCTCAGAATTTGTTGTCTTCACGTTCACATGACTTTATTCCTGAATATGTATCTGTCTTCAAACGTCCCTATCTTATAAGGACACCAGTCATATTGGATTAGGGCCCACCTTAATGACTTCACTTTAACTTAATTACCTCTGTAAAGACCCTAACTCCAAATAAGGTCACATTCTTGGGGGTTTAGAACTTCATATTAATTTGGGGGAGACAATTCAACATTGTGTTATCCAAATTTGCTGCATTGGGTATATGTTACTTTCATAATGTAGAAGAAAATATAATACTTTTTAAAAATATGATGTTGCCTGCTTGAGGAAAACATTCCCAATAGGGTCATTCTCCTTTCCTAAGGTGGGCTGTGTACCTGGTAGATCTGCTACCACTTGGTGGCGTTACTTGGGGCTACCTTTGTTTTCTCACCTGTAAAATGGGGTCAATAATCACTCCTACCTCATGGGAACATTGTGAGGACTAAATGATGAATATGGGTAAAATGCTCACAACAGTGCCTGCATGTACTCAGTGCTCTGTGTTTGCTCTTACTTGTTACTAAGGGGAAAACTGAATTCTGAATCAAACCCTTCTTACTGGAACACAATTTCTGTCCATACCAGAATTACCATGCTCATCAGAGCTCTTGATAAGCCTAGATTTTAAAAATACTTTTAATTTTTTAATCGACTAAATGTCTTCGTTTCTAGCAATGGGTGGATTACAACTTAAAATGGAACCCAGACGACTATGGTGGCGTGAAAAAAATTCACATTCCATCAGAAAAGATCTGGCACCCGGACCTAGTTCTTTATAACAAGTAAGCAAAACAGACAGGATTAGAAGGCGGACATTACGGGGGCAGGTGGAGCCCAAGTGCCCTAACGGAAGGGCTGCCACTCTTGGCATGCGTCTCACCACTGTTCACATTAAATAACCCTTAAAAACCAAGAGCCAAGTTGACATGCTAGGGGTGCCATATGGTGTCTCGTGTTATGAATAGAAACAATTATCAGAGCCAAATTGAAACAGGGCTGCAGGGTGGGGGACATTTAATCCCTGAGAGCTCCTGTAGGGTATATGGCAACTATCCAAGGAAACCAAACATCATATAATTGAGTTCCTTGGAATTAAATGTCCTTCCGACCAATAGGTCTGAACCTCCGGGGTTGTTATTCATCACATCCTCACAGCATCCCAAGATGCTGCGTGCTGCTGATGGCCTGGGATGCCTGTGTAGCCCATCCACTGGGCTCTGTGACAGACTGCATGTTGTGAAATTATAATGTGATTCAAGACACTCCAATTTAATGACACGTTCATTATCATACGCCCTTCATCTGTCAGGGAATGTTCATTGCAAAGAGCATCCTTCCCAGGCAGGAGCATTCAACACTGGCCTAGAGGATTTGTGGTCTGACATTCTATAGCACGTGTCTGGAGCGAGCAGGCTGTGCGTTCTAGCAGACTCACCAGGCAAGGTGGCCAGGGCTAGTGAGAAGAAACGATACCTTTTAAGACGACCCTCCCCAACTTTGATACTTTATTACATATTTTCCAATCCGACCTGGGATTCAAACTTGAGTCAAAGTACACAATCATTTGTGTAAACTTTTGGACAAGTATGCTCATAGGACAGAGTGTCTATCTCTTTAAGTTTCTCTTTCACTTAGAATCTGAGGGAAGCAATTAAAATCCTCAGGTCCTTTTGATAAGCTCACTCAGAAAGACCCTCACGGGGGAGAGAATTCTGTTTCACCTGCTTCGAAGGAGAGACACAGACCATCCTTTCCCTCTGCTCTGTTGGGAGGGTCTCAAGCTGCATAGTTTTCTGGATAGAGCCTCTTCTCAGTCCCAAGGAAAAATTAATGAGAAGAAAATCTCTTGATTTATGAAGTGAGGCACAATATATACCACATGTCCCTGAAAGCCCAGCAAGGTAGACCCCACCCACTTTTCAGCACCTATTACACCGTCCTGCTCTCTGCCAAGGCCCTGGGGCACAGGCTGGAATGAGCAGACCTGCTCTCTGGAATGAGCAGACCACCCACTGAACAAGACCTTCAGAAATAGTTTGTTATTTTTTTAGTATCTACCATGTTGCCTTTTTTAATGAGAAATTATTGCCAACATTTGAAAATTGGGAAATACATTAAAATCTGAATTTTTAACTTCTCTAGAAAAATCCAACTTTCAAAAATATGACAACTTTGGGGCTTCCCTGGTGGCGCAGTGGTTGAGAGTCCGCCTGCCGATGCAGGGGACACGGGTTCGTGCCCCGGTCCGGGAAGATCCCACATGCCGCGGACCGGCTGGGCCCGTGAGCCATGGCCGCTGAGCCTGCGCATCCGGAGCCTGTGCTCCGCAACGGGAGAGGCCCCAACAGTGAGAGGCCCGCGTACCGCAAAAAAAAAAAAAAAAAAAATGGCGACTTTGGATTAAAAGTCTTGATTCCCAGCTTCCAAGGAAGAATCCAATATCTGGCAACATGGAGCCTTCGCTCCCACGCAGACACCATGGCAGAGCTGAGTGGTGCCTTCCTCAGGGAAGAGAGGGTCTCTCCCCATGCCAGGCTCAACCCTCCCTCCTTCTTTGCCTGCCTGGCCCTGGAGGCATCTGTTTGTGACCCCACCCCACTGCGGTCTAAATAGTTCTTTAAAGGTAATAGACCCCTTCTTTAACGTGCTTGTCACCGTAATGAACCACTAGACGTGTTTTTCTTTAAAATTCCTGGGTTTTTTCAATTAACTTTCAAAGTATATCAGAGAAGGGATACATGGAGATTAACATCACAAATACTACTGAGGACTGGGAAGAAGAATCTGGGATGCAGTGAATCCATGTCACCTGTTATTCCTTTAAAACTGTAGATTCTCAGGTTCATCCCTAGATATCCTGATTCAGCACTTAGATGGTGCTCAGGAATCTATATTTTGTTTTATTTTATTTTTTATTGAAGTGTAGTTGATTTATAATATTGTGTTAGTTGTAGGTATAGAGCATAGTGATTCAGATTTTTTGCAGATTATATTCCATTATAGGTTATTACAAGATATTGAATATAATTCCCTGTGCTATACACTAAATCCTTGTTGCTTATCTATTTTAAGTATAGTAGTTTGTATCTGTTAATCCCATACTCCTAACTTGTCCCTCTCCCTCCTTCTCCCCTTTGGTAACCATAAGTTTGTTTTCTGTATCTGTGAGTCTGTTTTTGGTCTGTAAAGATTCACTTGTATTATTTTTTAGATTCAGGAATCTATATTTTAAACAAGCACCCCAGTGATCTTTATTATCAGACAAATTTGAAAAACATTGCCACAGATAAAAAGGGATGCTGTGCAAAAGAGAGCTTCTATAATTAGCACCTGAATAATTAACAACTGTCTCCCGTTAGCATCCCCAAGCAGAATTGAAGGCTCATCTGTCACTTGGATCCCTGTTCCTCTTTTATCCCAATTGTAGTGCAGATGGTGACTTTGCCATTGTCAAGTTCACCAAAGTGCTCCTGGACTACACTGGCCACATCACGTGGACACCTCCCGCCATCTTTAAAAGCTACTGTGAGATCATCGTCACCCACTTTCCCTTTGACGAGCAGAACTGCAGCATGAAGCTGGGCACCTGGACCTATGACGGATCCGTGGTGGCCATCAACCCGGTGGGTGGTGACCTACTGTGAGGAGGTTGGATGCAGGAAAAGCGTGATTCAGGTCTCCAACTCTGCCCCTCCATTATCGTAGGCTGTCAGCACCCATTCGAACTTTGGGGATTGTCTAGTTTGATGGTTCTCAATTGGTTGGGAAGGTTCTTGATGCACTGCATAAGAGAACCACCTGGGGCTTAAATAATTCTCTAGGCCCAGGCTCAGGCCCAAGAATTCTTATTTAATCAGACTGGGGTGGAGCTAGGGCACCAGTATATCTTAAAGCTCCCGAGTGACTTGAATGTATAGTCAACATGGAGAATCCCAATAGTCCAAACCCCCTTATTTTACAGGAAAGGAACCTAAGACCCCAAAGCGAAGGTGACCCAGGGTCCCTCCTGGGTATGTGACAGTGCTGGGATCGGTTGCCTTGTCACAGCTGATTAGGAAACCCTCCCCCTCCTCAGGGTGACGAGGCTGGGAATTCAAAGTTTCATTCCATCTTCTCAGGAAAGCGACCAGCCAGACCTAAGCAACTTCATGGAGAGTGGGGAATGGGTGATCAAGGAGTCCCGGGGCTGGAAGCACTGGGTGTTCTACGCCTGCTGCCCCTCCACCCCCTACCTGGACATCACCTACCACTTTGTCATGCAGCGCCTGCCCCTCTACTTCATCGTCAACGTCATCATTCCCTGCCTGCTCTTCTCCTTCTTAACCGGCCTGGTGTTCTACCTGCCCACAGACTCAGGTGGGTGCAGCTGCTGACCCTGATGGATCTCGGGCTACTATTTTGGGGGAAGCCAGAAATAACCACTGCTAATACACAAATACAGGCAGACAGACCCAAACCCTCATCCCTGGGAGGATGCGTGTACTGACTGGCCACATGCAGTGGTGAAATTCCAGCTGGGGCAGACTACAGAGCAGGCAGAGAGCTGAATGGGACTCTGAAGATGCGCAAACCTAGCTCAGTCCGGTTAAGTGAATAACCACCAGCACCTATTTGCCGAATACCTGCTGTGTGCCCCGAAGTGTGCTGGGTAAGGCGTGTATCACAGGCACTACCGATGCCTCGTACCCCATGAAGTCACTTGCTGTACGTGACTACTCAGGTCTTGCCTCCTTTGCCCACGGCTTGCCCCTTGAAAATAGCTTTTGTGTATCCATTCTCCAGATGGCAGTATCTTTACACAAAACACCATACTTCCCAAGTGGCAATTCTTTCTCCCATATCAGCCTGGACGACTTACTTACCTCCTACTGAGTAATCACATCTGTGACATAATTTCACCAGACACCAACAATCTACAGAAAAGGGGGAAAGGGAACACATATGCCTGCAAGCAAGTCACTGCTCTTAAATGATTTACGGCAGACAAGCAGGGAAAAAAGAAAGATGGTAAGGTGGTCCTCAAAATCCTGACAGATAACAATTTTATCAAAAGGCCAAAAAAAAAAAAAACCAAAAAAAAAAAAAACCAAAAAAAAAAAAAACCAAAAAAAAAAAAAACCAAAAAAAAAAAAAACCCACAAAAGTCTAAATCCAACTTTCCAACAAGGAAAAAATAAACTTACACATTCACTCACTCAACATATACCGTTTAAACAACTGTTACAAGACAGGGATAAGGTAGAGAACAAGGCAGAATTTTCCCCACAGAACATATGTTCTAGGGATTGTACTCATTCTTAAACAAATCATAACAAGTATCTTTTCACCTTTCTAATCAAATGAAGCTTCTTTAAGTGAAGATAGAACACTCTAGGCAGGGCAATATGGAAACTAATCAGAGTTTCTATAAATATTAAATGATTTATGCTTGAAAAGCATTTAGAACAGTGAGACTGCTTGATAATTGTTAGCTATCGTTATTATCATTAATCAAGAAATTGGATGTACCTTGATCAATATTCGATATTTATAATTCTGTTTTCTTTTTTACTTTTGAAGACTTTCTTACCCACCAGAAACTGACAATTTCTTGTTTGCATCCACTCTGGATCCTGTGTATATTCCTAGCATCTGGACGCATCCAGAATGGGAAAAGCTCCACACTGGAAAGCAGGGCCACACGAGGGGTTTCCCAGCACACAAACACCAAGACCAGCCCAAGGAAAGTCCCTTCCGAAGGCTCGCTACTGCATCTGAGCTGGTCAATCCCCACAAAAATATTCCAGTGCCATCCAGCCCCTGGCTTTCTTGTTTCCTTGTCCAACCAAGACACCATCCGGGAATTGTTCACCCTGAAAGTGTAGGGCCTGGACAGAAGATTCAGGGGAAGGGGAATCCCTCATCGCTTAGTATGAAAAACAAAAAAGTCAAAACAAGAAAAAAAACCCAAATCATCCCCTTAGATGAAGATGAGAAAGCGAGTGGTGTGAAATCATTGATTTTGTCCTTTCTCGGCTTTGGTCTTGCAGCTTTTTTCTGCTCCCACAATGAGAAAAAGATACATGTACTTCTGGGCTGCCCATCATCTGCTGGGTAACAAGTAGGCTAGGCTGCAGTTCAGTTTTGTGAGGTTTAAGACATTCTGCTGCGGACGGAAAAACTGCCATCTGGGGTCTCGATTACCACCCAGAACCTCTCTGGGTTCCCTGAGTTCCGCCAAGAAACGGAATGCTGGGCAAGAGGTGAAGTAGCATCTCCTGCTTGGCAGCCTCTAATGAAAATGCCTGCCACTTGCCATCACCAGCAGTGTTAAGGTGCCAAGGTCTCATAGGAAATTCTGCAGAAAAAATTCCCCACAACGAGACCTTGAGAACATGCCGGTCACATTCCTCTCACCCTTGGGTTTTGGTGGTGTGCTCGTTTGCTAGGGCTGCCTTCACCAAGGACCACAGACTGGTGGCTTAAGCAACAGAGATTTATTTTCTCACAGTGCTGGAGGCTGGAAGTCCAAGATCAAGGTGTCAGCAGGGTTGGTTTCCTCTGAGGCCTCTCTCTTTGGCTTGCAGATGGCTGTCTTCAGCCTGGGTCCTCACATGGCCTTTCCTCTGTGTGTGTCTGTGTCTTAATCTCCTTTTCTGATAAGGACACCAGTCATATTGGATGAGGGCCCACCCTAAGACCTCATTTTAATTGAATTACATCGTTAAAGGCCTATCTCCAAAACAGTCCCTGAGGTGCTGGGGCTTAGTGTTTCAACACATAAATTTGGGTGGAAGAACAATTTAGCCCATAACAGGTGGGTCGTGTTTGTTTCTTCTTTTGTCCAGGAGAGAAGATGACTCTCAGCATCTCTGTCCTGCTGTCCTTAACCGTGTTCCTTCTGGTCATTGTGGAGCTGATCCCTTCCACCTCCAGTGCAGTGCCCTTGATTGGGAAGTACATGCTGTTCACCATGGTGTTCGTCATCGCATCCATCATCATCACCGTCATCGTCATCAACACACACCACCGCTCCCCCAGCACCCACGTCATGCCCGAGTGGGTGCGGAAGGTGAGCAAGCAAGGCCCCGGCACACTTTGCCCAGGGCTGCCCCTCCCCTCAAGGCATCCGCAGGCCTACTCTTCTGTGTGGCCAGTGGCCTCCTAGGTAACCCTTGTGGGCACTTAGGAACGGAAAGTCCTTTCTGGGCTGTAGGGGTTTTGGGGAAGGAACTTTCTTTGGCTTCTTGCTGGGTATAAATAACTCAAGCAACCGGCCCAGGGAGATAAGAAAACTAGAATTAACGAAGCCCATTCCAAACTCAGCCTTAAAGAATCTCTTTGATTAGAGAAGATGAATAAATCACTATCCTTTTATTCAAATGCTGTGAAATCTTGAGATGTCTGTTTTTATGTCTTCCAGTTTGTGAACAGACTGCTTATTTTTTTGCTGGTAGAATCATCTGCTGAGACTAGAATAAGGGCTAGAAATTGGGAGTGGGGGGTAGGGAGGGGGCTTGATGAGAAGTGGGTGCCTACAGGGGGTCTGGAAGTTTAAGCTTCATTGGTTTCTTGAGTCAGTAGCTGCACACAGGCTCCCTCCAGTGGCAAGCTGCTGGCATTACAGAATCATCTCTGTTAGCCTTAGTAATTTGACCCGTCACAGGATACAGATGAGGAAGCTTTGAGAAAATCTAGTAGAGTCCTTTTGTTTTAGGGACAAAGAGACTGAGGCCCAGAGAAGCTGAATAATTCGCCTAAGGTCACATTGCTTATGCAAAATCAGAGTTTGATGCTTGCCCTGCTGACAATAATTCCCATACGTGGACTTTTTAAATTTTGTTACAGGTTTTTATCGACACTATCCCAAATATCATGTTCTTCTCCACGATGAAAAGACCATCCAGAGAAAAACAAGACAAAAAAATTTTTACAGAAGACATTGATATTTCTGACATTTCTGGGAAGCCGGGACCTCCACCCATGGGTTTCCACTCTCCCCTGATCAAACACCCCGAGGTGAAAAGTGCCATTGAGGGCATCAAATACATCGCAGAGACCATGAAGTCAGACCAGGAGTCCAATAACGTAAGCTCTGTGGCTTGAGATCTGCACCTCTTGTTTAAATGGTCAAATGCTCGAGCACAGAGGGATGGGTTTGGCTTGATGGGGAGGTTGGCGTTCAAGGGGCAGCTACTGATGTAAGATGTGCCCAGTGACCCCCTAGGCCACCTTAGCAAATCATATTGTGAATAACCTATTTAAAAAATAAAGATCATAATGCCAGTGGAGGGATGATCAACAGACTGAAGGGCCCCTAGATGATGGATAGCACGAACACCGTGAGTCCATGATCGTCTTACGGAAATTCTAACATATCCCTCTCTCCCAGGCGGCCGAGGAATGGAAGTACGTTGCAATGGTGATGGACCACATTCTCCTCGGAGTCTTCATGCTCGTCTGCATCATCGGAACGCTGGCTGTGTTTGCAGGTCGGCTCATTGAATTAAATCAGCAAGGGTGAGCAGAAAGCTGAGCTGAACCTCGGCGCCAGGGAAATTCGCCTACTCGGATACATGCTCACTTATCAAACGTTTCATTTTCTGTATTTATTATTCGTGACAAAAGTTTCTGTTTACATAAGATTATGGCCTCAAAGTGTCTTCACATTGCTTCTCCCTTCACTCCTGCTGTGGCTGCCTGGAGAGTGAACCCTTTGCAGTAAATGAATCTGGATTGCTACATGAAGCGTTCATTTCCAACAGTGTCCAGAAGAATTTTGCCCAGGATAACTGAGCTTTTCTGTTAGTTTTTTAAATTTTACGCAAAGCGTCTATCCTTTGCTTAAAAGTCAGTTTTGTGCCTTCTACAAAAGCCCCATCTACCAGTCCTAAAAAAATGAAACATTTGACTTGGAGAGAAAGAAAGCAGTAGAAAGACATTAGGAAAATTCTAGAGTGGCCACCACAATGCAAACTGCCTCAAAAACTCATGCTTTAAAGTAGGTTTCTAGAACTTGGAGGTGAGGGAAGGTCTTCCCAGTCTAATACAGCACCTGAGCTTGATGCTCGGGGTTTGAGGGAAAAGAGGTCCTAACCTGTATTGAGCGTGGGCCCAGGCACTGTGGGAAGGGGCTCGCAGGCATGTTTTTATTTATCCTCAGAACTCTCATGACTGTCCCTGTTTTACAAATGCGGAAACTGAACTTGAGGGAGGTTAAGTTCATGGCCCAAAATAACAAGGAGAACTGACATTTGAACCTAGACCTTGTAGGTTCAAAGCAGCTCTGGGCTGGGCCAGTTCATCTGCTCGCTTGCTCTTTGGATCAACTCTGGCTCCATCTGGGCCATTCTGCGACTCTGGTCAGTGTTTCTGAGAGGTTCAGTCCTAGTGTCAGCCATCTTTCTGCCTTCCCAATTAAACCACCTGCCTTTTCCCCCAGTCCTTACCCCACTCCTGTTTGGGGTTCTAGTTCTATAAATGAAATCCGAAATGTGTGCACATATCATCATCATTTCTGCAATTCTGGACAAGGAGAGAAAATTATTTCCTTTCTCCATAGCAACCTATAAGCCACAAGGCAGTTCACCCCAGAACTAGAATATGTGCAGCCCTGGGCTCAGTAATGGCCATCAGATCCCCAGAACACATCTGATCCACATCAGTACCAGGGAGAACGGGGAATGGCAGTGCCAGGCAGCCCGTCTGAATGCAGGTGGGTTCGATCTACATCTCCACAGGACTCCCCATCACACACCCGTGGCAGGACTGAGTGCCTTCATTTAAGAGTAAACTAAAGGGAAAAAGGTTTGGCAGTTCCTCAAAAAGCAAAACATAGATGGGAGGGAGGCGCAAGAAGGAGGGGATATGGGGATATACGTGTGCATATAGCTGATTCACTTTGTTATACAGCAGAAACTAACACAACATTGTAAAGCGACTATACTCCAACAAAGATGTTAAAAAAAAAAAAGCTAAACGTAGAATTGTCATATGATCCACGAATTCCACTCCTAGGTATACACCCAAAAGAACTGAAAGCAGGGACCTGAACAGATACTTGGACACCAAAGTTCACTGCAGGATTATTCACAATAGCTGAATGGTGGAAACCACCCAAATGTCCATCAATAGATAAACAAAATGTCGTGTGTGTATATATATATAGACACACGCACACACACATACATACATATACATACATTTATAATGAATTATTCAACCTTAAAGAGGAATGAAATTTTGATAAATGCTACAATACAGATCAACCTTGAAAACATTATGCTAAGTAAGTGAGCCAGATGCAAAAGGACAAATATTGTGTGACTCCACTTACAGAAGGTACCTAGAGTAGCCAAATTCATTAGACAGAAAATAGAATAGAGGCTACCAAGCTCTGGGGAAGGGAAGAGTTATTGCTCAATGGGTAGCGCTTCAGCCTGAGATGATGAAGAAGTTCCGGAAACGGACAGTTGTGATGGCTGTACAACACTGTGAATGTACTTAACGCCACTGATTGAATGGTTAAACATGGTTAAGACAGTAAGTTTTATGTGTATTTTACCATAATTCAGAATAAAATAAAAATGAAAAAAGATGGCCAGTTTCACATTCTGTAGATTTTACTACAATTAGCCAAAAGAGAGGGAGAGAGATTCAGCACCTAAGTCTGCTGCTTGCCTAACGTATCACAGTCCCCCAGGACTCACTATGGATTCAGAGGAGGAACTTAAAAATCATGTTGTCCATTCTAAGGACAAGGAAACTGAGGCTCAGAGAAGTGACCTCCCTCAGGTCACAGAGCTAGTTAGTGACAAGCCAGGTCTCAACTCCTGCCCTCATGCTGTTTTCTTTACATCAAATAGACCATTTCTCCCCTAAAAGTGAGGCCCTCCAACATGTTTCCTGCTCACCACCTGTCCGGGAAGCCAGCAGGGTGGCCCTGAGTGGGTACAACAACGTCACAGTGTGAAGCTCCACCAGCCCCTAAATACCTGTTGCATCAATCTGTCACCAGGTCAAGGACTTTCACCTTTGGAATCTCTTCCCTTCGTTAAGGGCTGATCTCCTGATGAAATGGGAGGGGAGGCTGGGATCTGTCTCCCCCCGCCACCTAGAGGTGAGCACCCAGCCCTGTCCTGCCCCACGTGGCTTTATTGATGAGTGTGTCTGGGTAAAGGGGTGACTTCTTGGGAAATAAGGAGCATCCTCAAACTGGAACAAGACGGGTAAGTTTTCCTGGGGGATGGGGATTATAGACCAAAAAATGGAAGCAGAAATTATTCAGAGCTCGAATCCCTAAGTTATTTTTTTTTCTTTTCTGGTTGTCAGAACTGGGGTTTTATCAAATTGGAAATTGTATTAACAATCAAACAAATCAGATGGGGAGACGTTTCGAGGCTGAGGTGGGAGGTATTTGGTTTTGCTCCAATCACTGTGGACCACGATGCCATCGTGTTCACCCTGGGGGGAGGGGCGCGAGGCAGAGGAGCGCAGGTATCTGCCTCTTTCCTCGCTGCCCGAGGTCTCTCCTCACACTCCAACAGTTGGGTCTTGCTTTGAAACCTGAGTTCCCTTGCTCCTAGCTTTCAACCCACCATTTTCAAAGTCATTTCTCCCACCGCTACTGCTCGAGTCCTAGCCCTGCTCCAGTTCTTCAGCGGCCAAAGCCACTGCAGTCTCTCTCCTCCACCTGAGTGCTTCATCTCTTGCTCCCCCAAATCACCTGTCACTGTCTCTAGCTGCCAATCACTGTGACCCATGGTCTCCACTTCCGCCTGAGTTCTACCTCTGCCGTTGCTTTAATTCTCAACCACTACCGTCCAAGTCCTTCCCACCACCCCTGTCCAGGTCTGTGCTGACTGCTCCGTGAGGACACTTGCACTCTGCTGCTTGAGTTCTCCAATTGCTCCAGCCCACGGTCGGTCTCAGTGCTCTGCCTGATATCTCTTCTCCCCGTTCCCACCCGCCAGTGTACCCTGCCCCCGCTGCTGGACCGTCCAATCTATCCTTTCGACTCACGCCCTCACCCCCGCAGGGGCTGTCACTACTGCTGCTGCAGAAGCTAGGCTTGTCATCCTTTCCTCAGACTCAGATGTTCCATGCTCGGAAGAGCCAGGCGAGGAGGGGGTGGGCAGGAGAAGGGCTGCCCCGGGGGGTGCACACGCGTACCTGGGGGCGGCAGTGCCCAAGCCTGCCCTCAGGAGAATCTCCCACCAGTCAGCTGCTTGGGTCTCCACTGCCGGGGGCAGGGGGCTCTGGCCTCACGTGGGTTCTGGTTTGTTGAGGTCAGCTCAACCTCCTGGGAGCAGCTGGACCATCTCTGCATCTTCGAGGATGACGGAGTGTGGAGTGGGGCGTGGCCCTCAGAGTTTTCAGACCAGAGCTGCAGTTTCCAACCCTCCTCACTCTCCACTTCTCTAAGTAGGTCCCAGGTACAAGGCAACTGAGGCATTTGGTGGGGTGTGGTCAGGCCTTGACTGAGGCAGGCGTGGGCAGCTCCTCTGCGCACCAGGTGGGCACTGGAGCTGCGATGTGGCAGAGCAGGTGCGGCACGGTGTGGCCCCATCATGTGCACCCTGGTGCCTGCCACATATGACTTCTGCACCCTGGATGCCTCCCTAGCACGGCTGCCGGGTGCAGGGCTGTTTGGCCACAAGCCTAGGAGGAGATCCAGGAAGGGCTCATGCTGCTGAATCACCACCAAGTGCAGTGCCAGGTCCCCCTCCTCCGAGATGGAGCTGAAGACGAGGGGCACCCATGACAGCCCCCAGCTGCCCAGTGCCAGTTCTCCTGCGGGCACTGAGTCTGGACCCAGAGAGTCCAGGCCGCTGTCACACCATTCATCCACACCCTTAGCTTTCCCCAGGCATGCTACCTGCCTTGGCCCTGCTGTAAGTCTTCTTTTGGACTGGTAGTCTCACTGAGGAGGGTGCCTAGGGAAGTGGGGAGGACCAGTGTCTCAGTTTCCTAAGGCTGCCATAACAAACTGCCACAAACTGAGTGGCCTGAAACAACAGAAAGTTATTCTCTTACAGTTCTGGAGGCCTGCTATGGACTGAATTGTGTGTCCCTCCCGCAAATGCATATGTCGAAGCCCTAACCCCCAATGTGATGATATTTGAAGACGGGGCTTTGGGGAGTCCAGGTTTAGATGAGGTCATGAAAATGGGGCCCTCATAATGGGATTAGTACCCTTTTAAGGAGAGACACCAGAGCGCTTGCTGTCTGTCATTATCTCTGCCATGTGAGGCCACAGTGAAAAGGAAGCAGTTGGCAAGCCAGGAGGAAGACCCTCACCAGAACCCAACCATGCCGGCACCCTGAGTTCAGACTTCCAATCTCCAGAACCGTGATAAAATTAATTTCTGTTGTTTAAGCCACCCAGTCTGTTGTGCCTTGTTATGACAGCCGGGGCTGACCAAGACAAGGCCAGAAGTCCAAAATCAAGGTGTTGACAGGCTGGTTCCCTCTGGAGGCTCTGAGGGGGAATGGCCTCCACGCCTCACTCCTAGCTTGTAGCGGCTGCCGCAACCTGTGTCGTACCTCGGCTTGTGGCAGCATAACTACAATCTCTGTGTCTGTCTTCAATAACCTTCCCCTCTGCCTGTGTTGCCTCCTTTTATGTCTCATAAAAACACCTGTCACTGGATTTAGGGTGGGCCTAAAAGATGATCTGATCACAAGATCCTCAACTCGGTTACATCTACAAAGACCCTATTTCTAAAGAATGTCACATTCACAGGTAGCAGAGGTTAGGACCTTTTGGGACCCCTGTTCAACCCACTACAAGCACTAACCAAGAAGCCAGGTGGGAGAGAGTAGCCGTGAGCAAACGAGAGATCCTTCCAAGAAGCCCCAGAGGGAGCCAGGAGTGGAGAGAGCGTGCTGAGCTCAGCTCCTGCAATCTCTCAAACCAGACTCAGAATATCACCCCTGCACCCTCAGCCCACCACCCCTCCCCGACCCCAAACTGGAGAGAATTAAAAAGCAGCTGAGGGCTTCCCTGGTGGCGCAGTGGTTGAGAGTCCACCTGCCGATGCAGGGGACACGGGTTCGCGCCCCGGTCCGGGAAGATCCCACATGCCGCGGAGCGGCTGTGCCTGTGAGCCATGGCCACTGAGCCTGCGCGTCCGGAGCCTGTGCTCCGCAACGGGAGAGGCCACAACGGTGAGAGGCCGGCGTACTGCAAAAAAAAAAAAAAAAAGCAGCTGAGCCAACTCATGGTTTCTTCCTCCCTCTGTGGCCGGAGGATATCCCAAGTGGTCATCTCAAATGCCCAGGGAGAGAGCTGAGCCTGTAACCTCCAGCCTCTCTCCACCCCCAAAGTGTCAAGCTGCCAGCACCTGGAAGAGCTTTATAAACACACAGGAAGCCCTGGGAAGAGGCCCTGCCAGAGGCCAGAGCCCTCAAGCAGGTCAGTGCCACCTACGGGGCCAGGAGCGCCAGGACTCCTCTGGCCAGGGCAGGCCTGGTGGCAGAGCCGCCTTCTGACAGCCTTTGGCAGCTCAGTCAGCAAGAGGCACAAGACCTGGTGCAGGGAAGGGAGGCCCGTTGGTGAAAGGAGGGAGGCTGCAGGCTTCAATGATAATCCTTTCCGTGGGCATGAAGCTTTACAGCCCACAAAACACTCTCACTTCTTCTATCCACTCAGTCCTCACCGTACCCTGTGGGTAGAGGTTGCCGTTATCATTGTTCGCATTGGACACGTGAGAAAACTGAGGCTCAGAGAGGAGAGTGTCAGAAGGGTCTCAGCAAATAAAAAGCTGCTGAGCTGCTGCACAGCAATGGCAACCATCAACAAAATGAAAAGGCCGCCTACTGAATGGAGAAAACATGTGCAAATCGTGTGTCTGAAAAGCGGGTAACATCCCCAAAATATAAAGAGCTCATATAACTCAAGAGCAAAAAACAATCTGATTTTAAAATGGGCAGAGGACCTGAATAGAAATTATTCCAAAGAAGACATACTGATGGTCAACGGGAAAAGATGCTCAATCACTAATCATCAGGGAAATGCGAATCAAAACCACAATGAGGCATCACCTCACACCTGTCAGAATGGCTATCGTCAAAAAGACAAGAAATAACAGGTGTTAGAGAGAATGTGGAGAAAAGGGCACCCTGCTACACTGTTGGTGGGATTGTAAATTGGCGCAGCCACTATGGAGAACAGTATTTTAAAAACTAAAAATAGAGTTGCCATATGATCAAGCAATCCCACTCTTGGGCATATATCCATAAAAAACTATAATTCAAAAAGATACATGTACCCCAATGTTCACAGCAGCACTATTTCCAATAGCCAAAACATGGAAGCAACCTGTGTCCATCGACAGATGAATGGATAAAGATATGGTATATATATAATAGAATATTACTCAGCCATAAAAAAGAATGAAATATTGCCATTTGCAGCAATCTGGATGGACCTAGAGATTACCATACTGAGAGAAGTAAGCCAGACAGAGAAAGACAAATATCATGTAATATCACTTCTATGTGGAAGCTAAAAATGGATACAAATGAATTTATTTACAAAACAGAAACAGACTCACAGGCATAGAAAACAAACTTATGGTTACCAAAGGGGAAAGGGGAGGGAGAGGGATAAATTGGGAGTATGGGATTAACAGATACAAACTACTATACTAAACTACTAGATATAAAATAGATAAATAAAATAAACAGTAAAAAGATTTACTGTATAGCACAGGGAACTATATTCAGTATCTTGTAGTAACCTATAATGGAAAAGAATCTAAAATATATATATATTTATATACACACACACACACACATATATATATATATAACTGAATCACTTTGCTGTACACCTGAAACTAACACCATATTGTACATCAACTATACTTCAATTAAAGAAAAAAAGAGAAGAAATAACAAGTGCTAGAGAGAATGAGGAAAAAAGGGGCCCCTCATGCACTGCTGGTAGGAATGTAAATTGACACAGTCACTATGGAAAACAGTATGGGGGATCCTCAAAAAATTAAAAATAGAACCTATGATCCAGCAGTTCCACTTTTGGAATTTATGCAAATAAATCAAAAACACTAACTCAAAAAGATATATGCACCCCAACATTCACTGCAGCATTATTTACAATAGCCAAGATATGGAAACAACCTACATATCCATCAATGGTTGAATGAATAAAGAAAATATCACACAGGGGCTTCCCTGGTGGCGCAGTGGTTGAGAGTCTGCCTGCTAATGCAGGGGACACGGGTTCGTGCCCTGGTCTGGGAGGATCCCACATGCCACGGAGCAACTAGGCCCGTAAGCCACAACTACTGAGCCTGCGTGTCTGGAGCCTGTGCTCCGCAACAAGAGAGGCCGCAATAGTGAGAGGCCCGTGCACCACGATGAAGAGTGGCCCCCGCTTGGCGCAACTAGAGAAAGCCCTTGCACAGAAATGAAGACCCAACACAGCAAAAATAAATTAATTAATTAATAAACTCCTACCCCAACATCTTTAAAAAAAAAAAAAAGAAAAGAAAATATCACACACACAGAAGAATATTATTCAGCCATAAAAAGGAATGAAATCTTGCCATTTGAGATAACATGGATGGCCCTTGAGGGCATTCTGCTAAGTGAAATCAGTCAGACAGAGAAAAACAAATATTGAATGATTTCATTTATATATGGAATCTTAAAAATAATAATAATAATTTATAATAAAAACCCAAAACCAAGCTCATAGATTCAGAGAACAGATTGGTGGTTGCCAGAGATGAGGACTGGAGGGGAGGGGGACAAAATGGGTGAAGGGAGACAACACGTACAAACTTCCAGCTATAAAACAAAAAGTCAGGAATGCAATGTACAGCATGGTGACTATACTTAATAATACTATACTGCATTTTTTTTTTTTTTCAGTACGCGGGCCTCTCACTGTTGCGGCCTCTCCAGTTGCGGAGCACAGGCTCCAGACGCGCGGGCTCAGCGGCCATGGCTCACGGGCCCAGCTGCTCTGCAGCAGGCGGGATCCTCCCGGACCGGGGAACGAACCCGGGCAGACTCGCAACCACTGCGCCACCAGGGAAGCTGATATTCTAATGCCCAATATGGTGGTATTAGGGAGTCAGGCCTTTGGGAGGTACTTAGTCATGAGGGTGGAGCTCCCATGAACGAGATTAAGAGGCCCTTGTTCAAGACGCAGCTTACTGGCCCTTTCCACCAGGTGAGGACACAGCGATAAGTCTGTAGTCAGCAACTCTAAAAAGGATCCTCACCAGAACCCAACCATGCTGGCACCCTGATCTGGGACTTCCAGCCTCCAGAACTGTGAGAAATAAATTTCTGTTGTTCACCCAGTCTATGGTATTCTGTTATAGCAGCCCAAACAGACTAAGACTACTATCTTTGTCAATTTTCTGTAAATCTAAAATTATTCCCCTATAAATATTTTATTAAAAAGCAGAGCTGGGAAGGGAAGGGAGTAAAAAGGAAAAGCCAGAAACGGTACTTGACTTCTTTCAACTCAAGTTCAGGATCCTTTCCACATTCTACTGCAGTTGCTATTGACAAGGATGTGAAGAAATTGAAACCCTTGTGCATTGTATTGAGAATGTAAAATGGTGCAGCCACTACGGTAAACAGTTTGGTGGTCCCCCAAAAAGCAAATCAGAATTACCATATGATCCAGCAATTTTACTTGACGGTATAAACCCAAAGGAATTTAAAGCAGGAACTCGAACAGATACTTGTACACCAATGCTCAGGGCAGTGTTATCCACGATGGTCAAAAGGTGGAGACAAGCCAAGTGTCCATCAGTGGATGAATGGATAAACAAAATGTGATGCACATATGCGATGGAATAGTATTCAGCCTTAAACAGGTATGAAATTCTGACACATGCTACAACAGAGATAAACCTTGAAAACATGATGCTAAGTGAAATAAGCCAGATACAAAAGGACAAATATGATATGATGGCACTTAAATGACATACCTAGAGTAGTCAAATTCATAGAGACAGAAAGTAGAATATGGTTACCAGGGGCTGGGGGAGGGGCAAGTTATTGCTTAATGGGGTACAGAATTTCAGTTTGGGATGATGAAAATGTTCTGGAAATAGAGAGTGGTGATGGTTGGACAACGTTGTGAACATACTTACGCTGCTGAATTGTATACTAAAAGATGCTTAAAATGATTAATTTTATGCTATGTGTATTTTACCACAATAAAAAGTATTGTTTTTTAAAATCACAAACTGGACCTTCCTCCCCACAGATACACCAGAAATACATCTACGCGTGGAACAACTCCTACAAAGCACCTACTGAACGCTTTTCCTGGTGCGCGAGGAGAGGGGATTAAGAACGCTGCTTAAGGGAGCTCCAGAGACAGGCGCGAGCCGCGGCTAAAAGTGCGGACCCCAGAGACAGACATGAGACGCTAAGGCCGCTGCTGCCGCCACCAAGAAGCCTGTGTGCGAACACAGGTCACTATCCACACACCCTTCCGGGGAGCCTGTGCAGCCTGCCAATGCCAGGGTCAGGCTAGCAACGTCATGCTGGCCTCTGTCGCCGCAGGCCTGCCCCGCACTCCGTGACCCTCCCTACCCCCGCCCTGAGTGAGCCAGGGCCTCCGAATCAGCGGCTCCTTTAACCCCGTCCTGTCTGAGCAAAGAACAGACGCCCTCCGGCGACCTATATATATGGAATTTAAGAAAAAAAAATGTCATGAAAAACCTAGGGGTGAAACAGGAATAAAGACACAGACCTACTAGAGAATGGACTTGAGGCTATGGGGAGGGGGAAGGGTAAACGGTGACAAAACGAGAGAGAGGCATGGACATATATACACTACCAAACGTAAGGTAGATAGGTAGTGGGAAGCAGCCACATAGCACAGGGAGATCAGCTCCGTGCTTTGTGACCGCCTGGAGGGGTGGGATAGGGAGGGTGGGAGGGAGGGAGACGCAAGCGGGAAGAGATATGGGAACATATGTATATGTATAACTGATTCATTTTGTTGTGAAGCTGAAACTAACACACCATTGTAAAGCAATTATACTCCAATAAAGATGTTAAAATGAAAAAAAAAAAATCACAAACTGCCCCTTTCTTATCCTTGAAAGTAGTCCCTTGAGTGAGGGTTGGGTGAAAGTGAGGCCCAGATAGAGAGACTGCTTTCCTCTTGGGGGAGAGGAATCCTATCCTTAAGGGGCCTGGCTCCCTCCTCCAACCAGGCCCCAACATATCTTCCCTCAGGAAGTCACTTGGAAAGGTAGAGCAGAGAAATTGTCCCACTTTACATTTAAAACCACTTTGGGACAAGTGGCCCACCCACCAGCCAGGGAGCTCACAGGAGCAGAGTGAGGAGGGGTCTCCTGTCTCTTCCCAGCCCTGGGTACCTCTTCCCGAAGCCTTTCTTGTCCTTCTATCAGCTGGGAAAGGCCCTGTTAAGGTACTTTGCAAGAGTATACGTTTTAGCCAGAAAAATAAACCTCTTCAACAATCTTTATTTTTTGAACATCAACTGAACGTAGTGTTTCTAAGTCTGTGTTTCCATTCACCTTTCTATAGCCCTTTGCTATATATCACTTATCACTTTATTTTCTTGTATACCTGTCTGACGTCAACTCCTAGCTTGGAATCTTCCCGAAAGGCAAAGATTGCATTTTATTTCTGTTTATATTCTCAGATATTACTCAGGTAGGCGCTCAAAAATAAGAAATAAAAAGTACTGAATAAATGACGAAACAAGCAAATGGGTGGTGAGTCAAGCAAATTAAATTGTGTTTAGATCCTCCTGTTCTCTCATTGACATCCTACTTTGGTGTCATTGGTCCAAACAAATGCCTACGGCTTCAGCTGTATCAGCTGAATGTCTCATATGTCGTGTTTGTTAACATGATCACTATAAGAGGCTTTCAACCTGAGAATATGCATAATTCTAGGAAAAGCAGGTCAGGGAGCACTTCTTACACATCTACGATGCCTACTCCCACTGTGACTCACATGCACAAATCTCCCCTTTTTATAAAGACCCCTCTAAAGGCCTTTGCCTCCAGAAAACCTTCCCTACCGCTGGCTGCTCCTTTTGATTTTCCTTATCCCACATAATGGGCCTGATGACCTCCTGTGATGTTTGCTTCACTAGTTACTCTATAGATGTAAATCATCTGTCCTCAACAAGACTGTCCCTACCTGAAGAAAGCAGCTGGGTTCCTGCTACCCATATTTCCTATGGGACCTTGGGCAAGCTACATAACCCTTCTGAGTCTCAGTGTAAGAAACATGGAGAGTGAGGTCCTCCAGAACGCTGGGGAAGGTGTCGATGACACTGCAGATGCTGCTTAAACAATACCCTCCAGAGCAAAGATTATGTCTTAAAGTGCTTTATATCCTCCACCGAGCCCAGGAGAAGGTTGAGTACCGATTATGTGTCCATAAATATTTGTTGAATTGAATTTTTCTCCATTACATTTTTGTAATTGAGATATAACTCACATACCATAAAATTCACTATTCGAAAGTACACAATTCGGTGGTTTTTAGTATACAAGGCTATGCAACAATCACCACTATATAATTCCAGAACATTTTCATCACTCCATCTCCATTACATTTTTTAAAGCTTTATTTGGCTTTTAATGAACAACGTACACTTTGACTACATCTCAGTCAATATAATTATTCTATTTTATAATCACTAATAGTATTTACTGTATGTCAGACACTGTTCTGCACATTTTATAAAGAATAAGCCCTATGTGGGAAGATTCATATCAGCATCGGCATCATCCCATGTTACCGAATAAGAAACTGAGACACGGAAAGGACAGGACTCTTACTCAAGAACACACAGCTAGAAGCAGCTGAGCTGTAATTTGAACCCAAGATGCCAGAGTCCATGCTCCTCACCACCCCTGTTACCTCCTTTTTTTTTTTTTTTTGCGGTACTCTGGCCTCTCACCGTTGTGGCCTCTCCCGTAGCGGAGCACAGGCTCCAGACGTGCAGGCTCAGCGGCCATGGCTCACGGGCCCAGCCGCTCCACGGCATGTGGGATCTTCCCGGGCCGGGGCACGAACCCGTGTCCCCTGCATCAGCAGGCAGACTCGCAGCCACTGTGCCACCAGGGAAGCCCCCTACCTCTTGACTGAAGCATTAAGATTTAACAACCAATCAACCAGAAATAAGCAAACACATAACCCTTAAGCATTAAGAGCCCATTTCCTTCCTCCTTATCAGTCACCCTTGGCTGTGATTTTTTTTCTAAACGTGAATGAAGAGCCCACCACTGGCCCTGGGCTAGGCTTTGTAAGTGACACAAAAATCAAGAAGCCCTGGTCCTTGCCCTTTAAGAGTGAAGAGCATGAAACAACAGTACAGGTAGAAGGTGATGTACAAACACGGGCATTCAGACATGGGAGAGTGTGGCCATTGGTGACGGCAGAAATCTGGGACTTACAGTTCCAAAAAGAATCATAAATAATGAAATAGTTCTGGGAAGACCAGAGGGATTGTTTTCTTTCTTTAAGATGAAATTCAGATTTCTTTACATAGGTTGAATTTGCTCATGAATTGGGCAAATATTCTTTCACTTTAAACTCTTTCTATTATTTCATTTGCAGGTGGCTAAAAACACATTGCTCTCCTTTTACCTTAATAATGCTACCTCCCACATTTAAATTTTCTATACACTGTCATTTATAGGGGCTGTTTTTAGATAGCAGCACACACTTTGACAGAAACAATGTCACTGAAAAATAGTATGTAGATTTGATTTGGGGAATTCAAGTGTTTTTTTTAAATGTACAGTACTAGGAAGCTTGCTATTGGAAAAATTCTGTAAAGAATCCGTTAGTAAATTAAGAAATCCTTTGAAATCATATACACAATTACTTGCTAATTTTCCCCCAAACTCTGATTACTATAAATATCAGGTGTTCTTATTCAAGACACACCTGAATTTTGGCTACTTCCTAATCTACACTTTGTAGCTCCTTGCAAAAGAAATTGCACATCCTAAGTTCAAAGGTCTGGACTCAACTAACATCTCTCCTGGACTTTGATCCTCATGAAACCTTGGGCACGTAGAAGTGACTATTACCTCAGATTTGTTGCCCACATATGAGGTCCTAAAGCATTTTTATAAGCAAAGCTCCCATCACTGGGAAACCCTGGATTATTTAGGGCTCTGAAGAACAGTCCGCTTGGTCTAAGATATTTGTTTATAAACCTTTTAAAATATATCTTATATATTTTAAAATATTTTTTAATATTTTTCCTACTAATCATGTAACAGGAGAAATTCTTTTCAGAAAATAGTGCACCATCGATAATAACTTTATTGTATTGATAGGAAATTTGGGGTTGGTGGGCTATTTGGGGGGAGGGTAGTTAAGTGACACAATATATTACACTGTAATTTGAGAAAAATGGGCAAACCTAGAGAAATACTACTATTTTAGTTAAGTAAGCTGGGCAGCAGCTCCCTCTTGTGCTGAAAAGTAAGTACTGCAGCCACTGAATTGAAATGGGAGAAAGCATCCCTGAGTAGATACACATAAAACTTGCTTAAACTAAGAGCTTTCCCCAAATGCTCTAAGCCCAAGAAAAACATAGTGTTTAGTAACTCTTTTTTTAAACTAGCACATATATCACCAGTAATACTTATTTAATGAATCCTTCAAACATTTATTGAGCACTCACTGGGTACAGGGATCTAGGGACACTCGGGCGATTACACAGTTGCAGCTCCCACATTGCTCACATAGTTTGGTCCATCTAGATGTCACCTTTCTCATAATGCTTTTGCTGGTCCCCTGTCAACTGTGACCTCTGCCTCCTCTGAACTGTTCCCCTTTTCCCCACCCCACTCCCCCGAGACTGAGTCATCTCATGCCTTTCCCCCACTGTCCTCCCTTTACCACAGTTGGTCATTTTCTCATCACCCTACTGGGTTGTAACCTCATGGAAGGCAGAAGTCACATCTGATCCACTCCTAGTTTTCCCACAGCCCCTCATTCCATGTTTGTCCAGTTAGGATTCAAATGTATATTTGTTCAATTTCACAAAATTAGGAAGCAACGGGGCTAATTAAATTTAGAATCCGGTGGAGAATGTATTTCACCGGCTTTGTACACGGAACTCTCAAACACGGCAACATTTTGCTGCCAAAATGCATGTTGAATTCTCATCAGCTTCCGTGGTATAATAAGGACACCAGTGGAAGGTTAGATTTATTCTACCCTAGAATCCATGATGTCGGAAAGAGTCTGCTCCGTCACCTCCCTGCCTGTCATGAAAGGATGCTGCAGTGCAGAGGTGTGTCTGTGAGTGCCACGTCGGGTACCTGAACGTGAATGCTTGCTCTGGCCCAGCCACCTGGGGCGCCAAGGTCCTAACTCAGTGCTTCCCAGACTTCTGAATTTCAAGTGTAAGCGTAAAATATTTTAAAGAAATTGTTTTCAGGGACTGACACGAGTCTGCTAACATCTTATATTGCTAACTATGAACAGTTTTAAAATCATCATTCATTATGACCTTCATTTTATGGGAAAAAAAGAACTTCTAACACCAAAAATTAGGAAGAGCATAATCTCAGAATAAAGAAGTTTTTTTATGTTGAATACATTTAACTCTAGTTCTGGACCGCACATGGGAATCCAAATACTGGAGAGAGAAAGCGGAGGGCAGACGTGAGGGAACACACCTGACACCCATCCTCTGCCCACGTTTCTCCTAACTGGCTTCATAGTTTCTTTTCATTGGATAATCCTCTCTCCATAATCCCCAGGATAATCCCCAGGATAAGCCACATCCCTGGGGAACAGGAGCTAAAGTGGAAACTAGCTGATGCTGAAGCCCAAGTGAGGGGATTGTCAAATGAAAAACTCTGAATCCGATAGAGGAGCAAGGCAGGCGGAAGGTGGGAGCCAGGTGATTGCCTTCAGCGCCACCCTCCACTTCTCTCCAATGTCTTGGTCTCAGTGTGTGGTTTGGTTGGCTGGATTGTAGGGGAGCATGCAGACGGCCTCGTGTGGGTTATGGGGGTGAAGGGGAAGGAGAGAAGGAATTGACCCCAACTGCTAGGAGCAAACTTCTATCCTGACCGCGAGGTCAATAGCCGAGTAAGAGCCTGCAGCTGTCTTGTGCTCTGCTTTCTAGAAAGGCTTTTCAAATAGCCTCTTCTACTGCATCACCTCCATACGACCAAGCCGTCTGATCTCAGGAAGGGACTGGTGGAGGAATTCTCTCCCTCCCACTCCAGGACTCAGATTAGAAAGGGGAAAGGCTCCTCTCACAACCAGAAAAAGGGGATGCCTCTGTGTGTGTGTGTTTGTGTGTGTGCAGGGGCTTAACCCAGACTGAATGTCTGTGGGCAGTAGTGAGAAAGAAACCTATAGCTTGCATCCCTCGCATCACTCCTTAAATTGCCTTAAATATACCACCCCCTCCCAAAGAGGGGGAGCCCATCAGTGAAGGGCCAAAGGGGCTGATGGCCCACCGAGACAACGCCCCAGCAAAGAGGACAGTCTTCCCAGGGCTCTTCTGCAAAAATGACAGCCTCGGTGCTCACATTAGTCCTGGCTCTGCAGAGTCCAGGGGGAGCCCCGCCACCAACAAGCAGGTGTCCCTCTGAGTCAGACAGGACCACTGCGGAGCCCTGGCCTTGCCGGTGGACACCTCTTCCCAGACCCACTCCTGCCCACAGCACAGCCCCAGGACTGATTCTCACATGCGCCTGCAGCACTCAGTGTGTAAGTGACCATGGTTCATCTCCCTCCTTCTCTCACTGTCTTTTCTCACACCAACAGGAGAGACAAAGCTCTCAAATCACCTTTAAGGTAAAAAAGAGAGCAAATGAAGAAAAAGCCCTGCTAATCTTCTCCTCTGCACATTCTGGGTAAATAACATACCGAAAATGTCATGGTTGAAATAGACAACACCTGAAACTTTACACGGGTTACCAGTAACCATCCTCCTGCCTTCAGGGCATTGGAAGTACAACTCATCACCTCAGGCTGAGCTTTCCAAACTCCTCTTTATCTTTTCCCCAAAGGGCTCATTCTGTCCTTAATCTCTTAAAGCTCCAGGCCCTGAAAGGGTCTAGCGTTGTCTCCATTTGTTCCTCAGGAAATCTTGGTCATCTTCCCTCCAGTTTCTCTGGATCTTCCATCACCTTCCACCATTCCCCTCACCCTCATTTGGTTTCTCTTCCCCCTTCTCCTAAAGCCAGCTCCAAAATAACCCCAGTGACTGCTGGGAGAAAAGAACCAATGCAACAGTTTGTTTCTAAGAGGCAATCCCTCTTCATGGCATTGGCTGTAACAGAGTTTTACTTCTATAACTTAAGTCCCTGTGACCTGAGGCTCTTAAACAAGAGTTGCCAGATAAGGTACAGTATAACCAGTTAAATTTGAATTTCAGATAAACAATAACTAATTTTTTATTATAAGTACGTTCCAGGCAATATTTCAGACCCTGTGTTATGATGTGATTTCTTTCATGTCATGATTCCTACTCATCTGGTGTGAAACTCATAGGATTTAAGCTGTGTTAAGTAATTCAAGATGGAATTGCAGTGGCCAACACGAACTTCCATATTAGTTGTTTTGGAACATCCAGTATAGGACTGTGGTGTCTTCCTGTGATAAATTGTTTCTTTAGATAAGGAAATTGTTTGGTAATGTCCTTGGAAAAACTTCACTGGAACAGGAGGAGCAACTGACAGAGACAAGACCCCCTGGGGCACAGTCTCATTTGCTTCTGACAGACTCCTTAACATGGGACCACTGAGTCCAGTGACTTGAAGGCTCTTCGCTGGAGAACCCAGCTCCACACTGCTGAGACCTGATCCAGGGACACCGGAGGCCGTGTCAGAGCAGAGGGTGACTTCCTTTTTTTTTTTTTTTTTGCGGTATGCGGGCTTCTCACTCTTGTGGCCTCTCCCATTGCGGAGCACAGGCTCCAGACGCGCAGGCTCAGCGGCCATGGCTCATGGGCCCAGCCGCTCCGCGGCATGTGGGATCTTCCCGGACCGGGGCACGAACCCGCGTCCCCTGCATCGGCAGACGGACTCTCAACCACTGCGCCACCAGGGAAGCCCCCAGAGGGTGACTTTCTATTCACGCTTGTCGCAAGACCTGTTGCTGGACCAGAGACCACTGCCTGTGTTAGACGCCTCCTTCCCAAACTTCTCCTGGGACTGGTTTATTACCCACCCTGTTTTCCTCCCTACTTTGACTAACCTGTGTTTCATGCTAATTGTGTGCGATAATCCCAGTGATTCATGAATTGAATCTTGGCTACATTTACTTTATCACTAACCCCGTAATTCTCACCTTACTGCTGGGCCCTGTGACACAACCTTTCTTCGCTAATCTGGCAATCCTGTCTTAAGTAGATGTAACAGTAGAAATGACCTACCACTCACTGAGCACCTAGCATGTGCCCTTTAATTAAGGAGACCACATGTGCCACTTTGTCGGGGACAGTGCCGCTAGGCGGGCTCCTGTGGAGATTACTAATAACGCCCCGTTCACACTCTCAAGTGTTTCCCTTTGGATCCTTATAAAGTATGTTCCATTTTCATTCCCATGACAATGCTACACAAGGACGTTTTATTACCTTCATTTTGCAGACAAAATTGATTTTCAGGAGAAAGAAATAATTAGCCTAACGTCATGCAGGAAGCAAGGAAGTAGCAGTGCCAGGATTATAGCCCAGCCTGCCCACTCAAGGCCCTTCTCTGGGCAGACGCAGCCCCTCTTGGGAGGGAGGCCGTGGAGCTGGTGAAGAAGTCCCAACTTCCACAGGGCTTACTCCCTTAGTCCCTTCTGGACTTGGAATCAAAACTGTGCCCACCTACAGAAGATCTAAGTAGACATTTCTCCAAAGAATACATACAGATGGCCAACAGGCACATGAAAAGGTGCTCAGCATCACTAATCATTAGAGAAGTGCAAATCAAAACCACAATGAGGCATCACTTCACACTAGTCAGAATGGCCATCATCAAAAAGACGACAAATCATAAATGCTGGAGAGGGTGTGGGAAACGGGAACCCTCCTACACTGTTGGTGGGGATGTAATTTGACACAGCCACTATGGAGAACAGTATGAAGGTTCCTTAAAAAACTAAAAATAGAGCTACCATATTATCCAGCAATCCCACTCCTCAGCATATATCGGAAAAAAACTAATTTGGAAAGATACATGCACCCCAATGTTCATAGCAGCACTATTTACAACAGCCAAGACATGGAAGCAACCTAAGTGTCCATCGACAGATGAATGGATAAAGAAGATGTGGTATGTGTGTGTGTGTATATATATATACACACACACAAAACCCCTTTTACAATCTCAGACAGGGTCTGTGGGTCACCCTTCTTCGTAGAAAGCCACAGGCTTTCTTCGTAGCCACAGGCTCCCAAAGGATTACATTGGAATCCACCTTTCTTATTGTTTCCTACGCCAACTAAAATTCCACTTCACATCCAACCACCACTTCGGCTTCGAAGCTGCTGCTTGATACTGACATTTTGTAGATGTCGTATGACTATTTCTTCATGAATCTATTTATTGATGAGGCTCATAGGCCTTTTAGTATTAATTAGTACAACTGACTTCCAATCAGTTTGTTTCGGTACACCCCGTAAAAGAACAATAAACCTAATACTGACCATATTAACAAACACAATACTAGCCTCACTACTCGTACTTATTGCCTTCTGACTTCAACTAAACATCTACACAGAAAAAAACAAGCCCCTACGAATGAGGATTTGACCCTATAGGATCTGCCCACCTACCCTTTTCTATAAAATTCTTCCTAGTAGCAATCACCTTCCTTCTCTTCGACCTAGAAATTGCCCTCCTACTACCCCTCCCCTGAGCAACCCAAACAAACAACCTAGAAACAATACTTGTCATAACCCTGTTTCTAATTTCAGTACTAGCAACCAGCCTGGCCTACGAGTGGACTCAAAAGGGCTTGGAGTGGGCTGAACATGGTATTTAGTTTAAAATAAAACACGTGATTTCGACTCATTAGATTGTGATTAAACTCATAACTACCAAGTGTCTCTAGTACATATAAACATTATAATAACCTTCACCATATCCCTTATAGGTTTACTAATATACCGATCCCATCTAATATCCTCACTACTTTGCTTACAAGGTATAATATTATCACTGTTTATCCTAGCAGCCCTAACCATCTCTTTTTTAAATTTATTTTTCATTAATTAATTAATTTATTTATTTTTAGCTGTGTTGGGTCTTCGTTTCTGTGTGAGGGCTTTCCCCAGTTGCGGCACGTGTGGGCCACTCTTCATCGCGGTGCATGGGCCTCTCACTGTCACAGCCTCTCCCGTTGCAGAGCATAGGCTCCAGACGCGCAGGCTCAGTAGTTGAGCCTGTAGCCTCAGTAGGCCTCACGGGCCTAGCCGCTCCGCGGCATGTGGGATCTTCCCGGACCAGGGCTTGAACCCGTGTCCCCTGCATTGGCAGGCAGATTCTTAACCACTGTGCCACCAGGGAAGCCCCCGTAACAATTTTAAACTCGCACTTCCCCTTAGCCAGCATAATACCAGTCATCCTACTGGTATTCGCAGCCTGCGAAGCAGCTCTCAGATTAGCCCTATTAGTAATAGTATCGAACACATATGGGACCGATTACGTACGAAACCTCAACCTTCTCCCATGCTAAAAACTTATCATCCCCGCAATCATACTAATACCCCCGACCTGGCTATCAAAAAACAACACGATCTGAATCAACTCCACAACCCACAGCCTATTAATTAGCTTCACAAGCCTACTTCTTCTTAATCAACGACAATAGCCTCAACGATTCACTAACATTCTTCTCCGACTCCCTTTCCACACCACCAGTAACCCTAACAGTATGACTCCTCCCCCTAATGTTAATGGCTAGCCGATCCCACCTACTCAAAGAACCACTAATCCGAAAAAAACTTTACCTCCCAATACTAATCACGTTGCAGACACTTCTAACCATAACATTTACGCCACAGAACTCATCCTATTTTACATTGTATTTGAAGCCATACTACTCCTCACCCTTATTATCCTTACCTGCTGAGGTAACCAAACAGAACGACTTAATGCAGGACTCTACTTTCTATTCTATGCACTAACTGGATCACTTCCACTACTAGTGGCATTAACATATTTACAAAACATTGTAGGCTCCTTAAATTTCCTATTACTTCAACGTTGAACCCGACCACTACCCATCTCCTGGTCTGACGTCTTTATGTGATTAGCCTGCATGATAGCATTTATAGTAAAAATGACCCTCTACAGCCTCCACCTTTGACTACCCAAAGCACACGTAGAAGCCCCTATCACAGGCTCCATAGTCCTTGCAGCCATACTACTAAAGCTCGGGGGTTATGGCCTGCTGCAAATCACATCAGTACTTAACCCTCTCACAAAATATATGGCATACTCTTTCCTTATGAGGAATAATCATAACTAGCTCTATCTGCCTGCATCACACAGACCTAATATCGCTCATCGCCTACTCCTCAGTCAGCCACATAGCACTCGTTATCGCAGCTATCCTTATTCAAACCCCTTGAAGTTATAGAGGGGCTACCGCCCTAATGATTGCTCTTGGCCTCACATCATCTGTTATTTTGCCTAGCAAACTCAAATCACGAGCGAATTCACAGTCGAACCATAATCTTGGCCCGAGGCCTGCAAATTCTTCTCCCACTGGTAGCCACTTGATGACTGCTAGCAAGCCTAACATCCTCGCCCTACCCCCTACCGTTCACCTAATCGGAGAACCGTTCAGTCATGTCAGCTTTCTCGTGATCCAATCTCACTATTATCCTAATAGGAACCAGTATTGTAATTACAGCCCTGTACTCCACGTATATACTAATCATAACACAACGAGGCAAACATACACACCATGTCAATAACATTCTACCCTTCTTCACGTGAGAACATGCTCTTACAACCCTACATACCTTTCCACTTCTACTCCTACCACTAAACCCCAAGGTCATCTTGGGCCCCTGTACTGTAGATATAGTTTAAAAAACACACTAGATTGTGAATCTAGCAACAGAAGACTAAGACTTCTTATTTACCGAAAAAGTATTGCAAGAACTGCTGATTCATGTCCCCATACCTAATAGTATGGTTTTTTCAAACTCTTAAAGGACAGTAGTTATCTATTGGTCTTAGGAACCAAAGAATTGGTTAAAATAACCTATTCTCTTCTTTTGCCCTCATTACATTACTAATACTAATTATTCCAATCATGATAACTAGCACGAACTTCTATAAAAATAACAAATACCCATGATATGTAAAAAATACTGTCTCCTGTGCTTTCATTACTAGTCTAATCCCAACAATAATATTCCTTCACACAGGCCAAGAAATATTCATCTCAAACTGACAGTGAATTACCATCCAAACTCTCAAACTAATACTTAGCTTCAAAATAGACGATTTCTCAATCATAGCCGTACCAGTAGCATTGTTCATCACATGGTCTATTATAGAATTCTCAATGTGATACATACACTCCGACCCTTGTATCAACCAATTCTTCAGATACTTACTCCTCTTCCTTATCAGTGTACTAATCTTTGTTACAGCCAACAACCTCTTCCAACTTTTTATTGGATGAGAAGGAGTAGGAATCATATCTTTCCTGCTTACCGGATGATGGCTCAGGCGAGCAGACGCAAACACAGCTGCTCTTCAAGCAATTTTATATAACCTCATGGGAGATGGCGGATTCATCATATCAGTGGCATGATTTTTATCTAACACAAACGCATGAGACCTACAACAAATGTTCATGCTCAGCCAAAACTCTTTAAACTTACCCCTCACGGGACTCGTACTAGCCGCAGCCGGAAAATCAGCCCAATTTGGACTTCATCCCTGACTCCCTTCAGCAATAGAAGGTCCTACCCCAGTCTCGGCCCTACTCCACTCAAGCACAATGGTTGTAGCAGGAGTTTTCCTACTTATCCGATTTCACCCTTTACTAGAAAACAACAAACTCATTCAAACAATAATGTTCTGCCTAGGAGCCCTTATCACCCACTTTACAGCTATCTGCTCCCTCACCCAAAACGATATCAAAAAAATTACTGCCTTCTCTACCTCCAGCCAACTACGTTTAATTATAGTAACGACTGGCCTCAACCAACCTCATCTAGCATTTTTACACATTTGCACACACGCTTTCTTTAAAGTCGTGTTGTTCCTATGCTCTGGGTCTATCATTCACAACCTAGACAACGAGCAGGACGGTCGAAAAGTAGGAGCGTTATTCGAGACCTTACCCTTCACTGCAACGGCCCTTATCATTGGATGCCTAGCACTAACAGGAATACCTTTTCTCACCGGATTTTACTCTAAAGACCTGATTATCGAAACCGCCACTACGTCTTATACCAACACCTGAGCCCTATTAGTAACTCTAACCGCTACCTCCCTCACAGCCATCTATAACACTCACATTATCTTCTTTGCACTACTAGGACAGCCGCGCTTCTCTCTTTCAGAGACAACCCCTCTTAATCAACTCCATCAAGAGCCTGTTTATCGGTAGTATTTTTGCTGGCTTCCTCATCTCCAACAGCATTCCTCCAACAACCATCCCCCTAATAACCATGCCCCTACATTTAAAATTGACTGCCCTTGTAGTAACAACCTTGGGCTTTGTACTAGCATTCGAAATCAACCTTAACACACAAAACTTAAAATATATACACCCGTCAGACTCCTCCAAGTTCTCCGCTCTCTTAGGATACTTCCCCACCATCATACACCACCTACCTCCTCATCTAAATCTATTAATAAGCTAAAAATTAGCAACCTCCTTACTAGACTTAATCTGACTAGAAACCATCCTACCAAAGAATACAGCCTTCATTCAACTAAAATCTTCCACATTAGTCTCAAGTCAAAAAGGCCTTATCAGTCTCTACTTTTTATCATTCCTCAGCATACTCCTATTGAATTACCCCGAGTAATCTCCATAATAACCACAACGCCAATAAATAAGGACCAACCCGTAACAACCACCAACCAAGTACCATAACTATATAACGCCACAATTCCCATAGCCTCTGCGCTGAAAAACCCAGAATCACCAGTAACGTAAATAACTCAATCTCCACATCCTCATCCTTCAAAATATAAAGCACCATTAAAAACTCTACTACCAGCCCTAAACGAAATGCTCCCAGTACAACCTTATTAGAAACCCAAACCGCAGGGCACTGTTCGGTGGCCATAGCCGTTGCATAACCAAACACAACCAATATTCCCCCTAAATAAATCAGAAACACCATTAAACCTAGAAATGAACCACCAAAATTTAACACACCCAACACCACCACCCACAATCAACCCTAGACCCCCATAAATAGGAGAAGGCTTCGAAGAAACCCCGCAAAACTAATCACAAAAATAATGCTTAAAATAAATAAATGTCATCATTATTCTCACATGGACTTCACCCATGACCAATGACATGAAAAACCATCATTACCATTCCACTACAAGAACACCAATGACCAACACCCGAAAAACCCACCCACTCATAAAAATTCTCAACCACACGTTCATTGACCTCCCCACCCCATCAAATATCTCATGATGAAACTCTGGCTCCTTACCAGGCATCTGCCTAACCCTACAAGTCCTAGCAGGCCTATTCTTGGCAATACACTACACACCAGACACAACAACTGCCTTCTCATCAGTAACATATTTGCCAAGACGTCAACTCCGGCTGAAGCATCCTGTACATACATGCAAATGGAGCTTCCATGTTTTTTATTTGCTTTTATGCCCACGTAGGACGCGGCCTATACTGTGGACCCTATGCCTTTCAGGAAACATGGAACATTGGAATTATCCTACTTATAGTCATAGCCACCGCATTCATAGGCTACGTCCTACCTGGAGAACAAATATTCTGAGGCGTAACTGTTATCACAAACCTACTTTCAGCAATCCCATATATCGGCACCACCCTTGTCAAATGAATCTGAGGTGGTTTTTCCGTAGATAACGCAACGCTAACACGATTCTTTTTTTTTGGTACGCGGGCCTCTCACTGTTGGGGCCTCTCCCACTGCGGAGCACAGGCTCCGGACGCGCAGGCTCAGCGGCCATGGCTCACGGGCCCAGCCGCTCCACGGCACGTGGGATCTTCCCGGACCGGGGCACGAACCCACGTCCCCTATATCGGCAGGCGGACTCTCAACCACTGCGCCACCAGGGAAGCACCAACTAACACAATTCTTTGCCTTCCACTTCATTCTCCCTTTCATCATCACAGCACTAGCGGCCGTTCACCTATTATTCCTCCATGCAACAGGATCCAACAACCCCACAAGAATACCATCCGATACAGACAAAATCCCATTCCACCCCTATTATACAATTAAATATATACATTTACAAAATACATCTTGGGCACTTTATTGTTAATCTTAGCCTCATTAATACTAGCGCTATTCTCACCCGACCTGTTAGGAGATCCCGACAACTACACCACTGCAAACCCACTCAGCACGCCACCATGCATCTAACCAGAATGATACTTTCTATTCGCATGCAATTCTACAATCAATCCCCAACAAACTAGGAGGAGTCTTAGCCCTGCTCTCAATCCTAATCCTGGCATTCATTCCAATACTCCATACATCTAAACAATGAAGCATAATATTTTAGCCCTTCAGTCAACTCTTGTTCTGAGTATTAGTGGCAGACTTACTGACACTAACATGAATTGGAGGACAGCCTGTGGAGTACCCATATATGGCTGTTGGACAGCTTGCATCTATCCTATACTTTTAATTCTAGTATTAATACCAATAATGAGTCTCATTGAAAACAAGCTCCTGAAATGAAGAGTTTTTGTAGTATAACACAACACCCCGGTCTTGTAAACTGGAAAATGGAGAACAGCATATCTCCCCAAGACTCAAGGAAGAAGTACTATGCTTCACCGCCAGCACCCAAGCCTGAAATTCTATATAAACTATTCCCTGAAAAAGGATGTAAGACATTCACAAAACTACAGTGCTATGTCAGTACTAAAAATAATTCATTTTACTACATACATGCTATGTACACCGTGCATGTCTGTATATATATATATATACACACACACACACACAATGGATTACTCAGCCATAAAAACCAATGAAATAATGCCATTTGCAGCAACCTTGATGGACCTAAAGATTACCATACTAAGTGAAGTCAGAAAGAGAAAGACAAATATCATATGATATCGCTTATATGTGAAATCTAAAAAAAATGATACAGATGAACTTATTTACAGAACAGAAATAGACTCACAGACATAGAAAACAAACATGTATTACCAAAGGGGAAAAAGGGAGAGAGGGGTAAATTAGGAGTTAGGGATTAACAGATACACACTACTATATGTAAAATGGATAAACAACAAGGATTTACTGTATAGCACAGGGAACTATTTTCAATATCTTGTAAAAACCTATAATGGAAAAGAATCTGGAAAAGAATACATATACATGTATGTATAACTGAATCATTTTGCTGTACACCAGAAACTAACAATATTGTAAATTAACTATACTTCAATATAATAAAAAACAAACAAAAAAAAACTGTTCTCACGTTCATTGTGGAAGATTCTTCTCCAAGCAATGAGATCCCCACCGCCAATTTAACTGAAGTAGGTGAAAAGCTCTCCACTAACTTCAGAGAAGCCCACTGGAGTTTCGGGTTCATACCTTAAAAGGACACACTGTTTGTGGTGACACCAGAGTCACTGAGAGGAACTGTGAAAACAAGGTGTTAGAGGCAACGATGAGATGGGATAACATACTGGCCTTTCCTTCAATCCTAACAGCGCAGGTTGGCAGGCCCAGAACAGACAGAGATGGGGATGAGTCTCCCGTCTGGTCATCACGTTTATACCTCAGGACTCTTCTATTCTTTATCCACACAGTACACCTAGCACATACATTTATTATGTGGAGGCAAAACGCTAGACGCTCCCCAAACTTGCCGCTGAGCCCCACCCTCATGGGCTTAGGGGCTAGGGGGGAATCCAGGTGAATCTTCTGGGGAGGCGTCAGGCTGGTTTACTCACCTGGCCCAGCCGGCCCTCTCTCTCTCCTTTGCCTGGAACGGTTTGGGTCCTGTCCCCCCTGGTACCCAGGGAGTTCCTGCACCTGTTGGTTGGGCAGCAAGAGGGTCAGGGACACACTTGAGCCTGGAGCGTGGACTCCAATCAGTACGTGCCCATCGATAAATCCAAGCGCGAGCCTTGGCCCGGCCCTTTGCTGCACGTCTCGCTCAATGCTTCGGCATCCCCAGGAGCTAAGCACAGTCACTGGTCCAATTTTAACAGAGGGAACATGAGACTTGGAACAGTCAGGTGGCTGTCCAGGTCACACAGGCAGACCTTTCTCCAGGTTGGGGAGCCAGCACGGGAACCTGGCCGTCTGGTTCCGGCTGAACCATGGCCCCAGGTGCAAGGCTTTTGGGGTTGGGGGGAGGGCTGGAAAACAGAGCAGCAAAGCCTTCTGGGCAGGGGCAGGGTTGGGGTGGGGCTGGAGAGCAGAGCAGCAAATCCTGAAGGGCGCTTACCCCGTGCAGACGCCACCCCTAGCTACTTGGCACAGATTACGTCGTTTAACCACCACCTCGGCCCTGTGAGCCAGGGTTTTATAGATGACAAAAGAAGCACGGGGAGATTACGGAACCTGCCCAAAGAGACCTAGAGAGTTAAGTGGTAGATATGTCAGTGCTTCTACGTTCTTGCTTCCTGAACTTTAACTTGAATATGAATCACCTGGGGACCTTGTTAAACTCACTAGGGCTGGTGTTGGGCCCCAAACTCTGCATCGCTAACAAGCTCCCCCCTGATGCTGATGCTGCTGACTCACGGGTCAGTTTTACGCTCTCTTGCCTTTTGGTAGTTCAGCTGCCTTTTTATCATCAATTAAACTCGTCCAAATGGCTCAGGGTGTGAGCAATAACTTTAGCTGATTTTTATTGAGTGCTTACTCTATAGCAGGCCCTGTATTAAGAGCTTTCTGTGGATTATCTCATTGATTAAAAGAAGTAGTGTCCTATTTGACACACGAGGAAACCGAGGTGCACAGTTTAAAGAACTTGCCCAAGGTCACAAAGCCAGTGAGCGGCAGTGCTGGTCCCATTTGTTCTTGCAGCACACCTGGGAAGCAGGGAAAGCGGAGCATTGCTAGCTCGTTCTATATATGGAGAGATTGTTCAATATTTTAAAGCAGGGCCTGGGATCCATCTGGTTCTCATAATACAAAATCCAACGCCTTTTCCCTTTCCCCCTCCCTAACCATGAACAAACAATTCCAGTAAGAGATTTCTCCCTTCAGACAGATCTGAAGGAGTCCTAAACCAAACCATTATCATCCCCCCGGGACTTGAACGAACTTTCCTTGCTCAGCTGTCTCCATTTTCTTAAAAAATCCATTATGCTGGTTAGAATCCCTGGAGGCCTGCAGCATCTCGGGGAAGTAATCAAAAGCCTCCAGAACTCCTGGAAAGGCCCTTCTATTGCAGACAAGGGTGCATTTTCCCAGAGTTACTTATTACCAGGTTTAATTGGCAGCAGTGGTGCCAAGTATGTCAGGCCCAAAACCTGATGTAAACTTTCAGTGACTTTATGCAAAAATCCACAGGATGTGGTTGTTTTCCCTCCAGCCTCTCAGTCCTCAGCTCCTCTCCCCTCTGCTTTCAGCTCCTGTGCCCCTCCCTCCCTCCCTCCCTCCCTC